>NC_090646.1:562887042-562929542 GCF_040937935.1 Hyperolius riggenbachi
CTATGGCAATGGATCTGGCAAGATCGTGTTGCATGCTAGGACAGCTGCACACTTTTTTATATTTGCATTTGTGTTTCTCAAGATGGTGGTAGCCTGAACTTCATGCAGCAATGCACTAAACAAAACCCCCATCCACTGTTGAAAATTTTGATGGGTAGTATTGCATTTTTTTAATAGTGCTCTTTTTTTACAATTCAGTTTATTGGGTTGCAAATTTTGTGTCTTTCTACAGTCAGTTGCTTGTACATATGAAAAACGAGCTTGCCTTCTTAAAACAGAAGGTATTTGTGATTATTCAGATTGGAGTGAGCATATGTCTCCCATGATGCATCACTGCTGAATATTCAAATCATTCTCCTGTTTTAAGAAGGGAAACTTTTGGTTTTCCTAACATTTTAGTAAGAGTGTTTTTTTGGTGCTTTGTTGCCCCTTACACACTCCTAGGAGTTCTGGTTCACCAAGAGCTTGCTGGGTAATTTGTACATATGACAAACTGTAAATGTACTGCTGTATATGGCATTGGGACATTGTACATAGGCAAACGACTTCAATATCTATCACTTATCTCTCAGTAAACAGACATTGCCCCTTCCTGGCTCGCATTGTATGCAACACCAGTAATCCCTCCCCCAGTCCTGTTCAAAGCTTAGTGACAAAGTGGCAAAACAAAGTTGGACGTGCACTATATAATCATCACTTAGGTTAAGTAGTTTGATTACAAATTTGGGCTGTAGTTGATCAGGAACAGTAGGTTATTGATCTTTACACATTTAGCAGTGGCAGAGGATCGATGAATTCAAGCAGTAAAATTTTGGTTTCCTATTTTTTTTTCATTAGGTTTGTGTTAACCTTCCTGGCGGTAACCCCGCAGGAGGCTTTTTCCGGCCCTGCTGGGCCGATTTTTTTTTTTTTTTTTTTTTTTTTTTTTTTTTTTTTTTTTTTTTTTTGCTGGACGCAGCTAGCACTTTGCTAGCTGCGCCAGCACACTGATTGCCGCCGCCCCGCGCCCGATCGCCGCTATACGTTGCGGCGCGTGCCGCCCCCCCCCCCCCCCCCCCAGACCCCGTGCGCTGCCTGGCCAATCAGTGCCAGGCAGCGCCGAGGGGTGGATCGGGACTCCCAATGACGTCACGACGTCGGTGACGTCATCCCGCCATGGTGACGGGGGAAGCCCTGGGCTCGCTACATGATTTAAAAAAAAAAAAAAAACTGCCGCGCTGCCTCCTGGTGGAATTTTTCATACTCCCAGGAGGGTTAAAACCTAATTAAAATCCTTAAGGTGGTGAAATGTTTGGTGCGAACGTTTGCTGCATTGGGTCAGCATCGCATAGTTTATGGCAACTTTAGGCATAGCTAGAAGTCCAAAGCCTTGTACATATTCTAGAGGGAATTGGGTGTAGGCGGGCATTTGTGGTTGCCTTGGCTCAGGATCTAGCATGTGTATGGCTGTCTCCGATGTAATGACAGTATTGAACATGCACATTGTTTGCCTCTTTATGCTGCCACCAGTAGCTGCCTGCAGCATTGTATTTGCCATACTATCTTCCCCTCTGCTCTCCCCAGTTTCCTCTTATGATCCGAAAACAGTGATGGGTTAACTTTTTTTTTTTCCCCCAAAACTCGCCATGAACTTTACTAGGAACATTAGAATGTGTGTAGTGTTAGTCTAAAGTGCTGCAGAACATATCACACAAATGTAAGATGGGCAAGACAGTATTTTTGGTATTCGGCACATGAATAACACCATTGAAAAGTACAAAGATGGTGGCAGCTTTATTGCTCAGATTAGAGTCTCTTCTTGCTTAGGCTAGGTTCCCACTTGAGCTAGACCTCGAATGGCCAGCAGTAGTGGACACAGTAGTGTCCCTCCTAAGGTCCGGTTGGAGCTTGGATGTGTTTAAGCCATTAGCTATATAGGAATCCCATATGCTCTTCGGGAAAAATCGCAGACGGCACAAAAGTGCAGTTTTCTTACTTCAATGGATCTGTTGCAGACTGACAAGTGTGAACGGATCTCATTTATAAAATGGGATCCGTTCGCTGTCAGTGTAGGCTTTCAGCTCCACACACAGTAAATTCAAATCGTTGGCTGCAACTGATGAACAACTCATGTTTCAGATATTGTTTAAAAATCAGAAGTACAAACTGCTTAAGGGAACAATAAACAAAGGTTCCAAGATGGTGCTCTGGCATTTTGAACGAGCAACCTGGCAGATCACTTTGGCAGGTAATCCTTCATCATTATTAGCGTACAGAGCTCTTTACATTTTAAACAATGTGTTTGCGCAGTCTTAAGCTCAATACTCACCTAATGATGAATCGGGGGATTTCTGGGCAGCAGTCCTTTAGACCTTCACTGGCAGACCAGTCTTGGGGAATTAAGCAGCATGCACATGGCAAGTAACATTCTGTGCTTGAGCATAGAGTGACACAGCAGTGCACAAGTGCTGTACAGACAGTATTCTTGGCACAGCCCTGGCATGTACTATTGAGTGGAGAAGGGATAATGTGGTTGATTCTGGCATATAGGGTAAAGCCTGGTACACACTTATAATTATGATTGGCCAATCACTGACCAATGTTACCACCTCCATGTAGTATGATGTTTTACCTACATAATCTGCTCTGTTTTCAATAGCTGTTGACCCTTATTCTATATGGAGGTGGTAACATTGGTCAGTAATTGGCCAATCATAATTGTGTACCAGGCTTTAGTGTGTGTAAATGTATCCAATTTTACCACCTCCATGAGCACCAAGAGGTTTTGAATACTATGAATGTATTTTGTAGGCAATGTCCAGTCATTGGTCAATCAAAATGGATTGGGTGTGCAGACACCATTTTAATTTGTTTGCCATATATGATCTAACACAGCTGTACACCTCCAGTCTACCAGTGTATTTGAGGCTTTAGTTACTCAGCAGGTTTGGAATTTCCCAGCAATTTTCTGTTTACATGAGAAGCTAATGGTTCTTCCCAGTACAGACTGCATGTCTGTCTAAAGGCTCGTACACATGCACTACTTTCAGGGACGACTAGTCCGTTAGACCCTCCCGCTGGGTGGGTGTTCCAGCGACAGTAGAGCGTGTAGTCTGTCAGGCAGACTGATAAGGCTGTTTCTGAATGAACCGCTAAGTGGATTGTTCAGAAAAAGCCTGATCAGTCTGCCCGACAAACTGTACACACACTCTACTGTCGCTGAAACACCCACCCAGTGGGAGGGTCTGATGGACCCATCCCTGAAAGTAGTGCATGTGTACGAGCCTTTGTGTTCATGTTTCTGCTGCATTCACCCTGCAGAACTAAAATTCGCAGTCAGATCTGATGTCTGTGGGCGGCTTTAGGTATACTGCATCTATAAGCATAAGACCACGTTCACAGCGGTACATTGCAGTGTAATGGCTGCTTTGTAATGCAGTTTACCTGCACTGCAATTCACCACCTATGTAACGTTTGGTGTGGCAGGGGTGAGTTACGGTAAAACAGTTGTAGTATGGTAACTGGTAAATGTGTGTGTTCACAGTGAAGCATACCTTTCATTGATTGTATGCTGTCCTGAGGGAAAGCAATGGCCACTGTCAATGGAATGCTTACACCCTGTGTACAAAGTATACTTGCCACAATTCATGTTATTTCTTTATTTTTGTAAGTAATAGTGTCTTGCTGTCACTTAAAGTATTTCCTGTATCCTCTTTTTTTTTTTTTTTTTCCCTATAATTTTGTTCACATGCTTGGCTTGTAAAGGCAAAGTACGTGCTCGGCCTCTCGCTTGACAGGATTAATTATTGCTGCCTGCCTTGATTAGGGAGGCTTTATTGAACAGAAAAGAGACCTTAGAGTCCTAATACCCCAAAAAATCCCACACAGGAAACTGCTTACTGTGCAATTCTTTTTTTCTATAAAAGGGATCTACTGTTCTCCCATGAGGTGTAGCTGTGAACTGCCGAGCAGAATGCAGGCAGGTTTTTATCCTCCTGTTGGTGGGCAATGCATAAAATGCCTCATACCAAAGTTTACTTCAGAGTTTTCATGTCTGTGAAATAAATATTTATGCTCGACACAAATGGGCAGATGACTTGTATTCCTATGGAAGAGAATCTTATCCTTTTATCATAGTGTGAAGGGAAATGATGCTTGCCAGATCCAGCTATGAGTGGAAATATGTGGAGGTAATACTGAATGTGGAACCATCTTCTGATTTATAAAATGTCAGTTATCCATCTTTAGAAAGTATATCTTTAAAGAGAAGCTGAAGTGAGAAGTATATGCATTTCCTTATAAACCATACTAGTTTCCTGCAGGGCTGTGGAGTTGGAGCTATTTTGGGTACCTGTTTGAGTCAGTGGTTTCATAAAATGAGGAATCTCAGTTGGATGATGCAGCTTGTTAGATTTTTGTCAGGAACCTCTAATCTGCATGTTTGTTCATGGTCTGTCGCTAAATGTACTAGAGACACAGGCAGGGCTGTGCAGTCAGTACAAAAATCTTCAGACTCCTCAGTTTATGAAACTCCAACTCTGACTCCGGGTACCCAAAATTACTCCAACTCTCCGACTCCTTAGTCTAATACTTATCAGGGCTGTGGATTGTGTACAAAAATCATCCGACTCTTCAGTTTATGAAACCACCACTCAGACTCCTCTGGGTGCCCAAAATTGCCCAGACTCAGACTTCACAGCCCTGGACACAGGATCAGCAGGCCAGCCAGGCAACTGGTATTGTATACACAGACAGGCACCTGAAGGATAAAATTCACTTAGTGTTAAAACGAGAGGAGGCAGAGGTGGACTTGCCCCCTCCATGTAGACACAAAACACTGTTTCGCAGGTGTATCTCGCTTCATCAGGTAATAAAAGTAGCATATAACTCACAGGTCTGGTACAAAGCTTAGCGCCTCTGACAGTTAAAACTTAAAAAGTAGATTTAAACATAAAATAAAACTGGCAAATCTGAAGTCATATTTAGAAGAAAGATGGATACAATTGTTTGTTTTATTAGTTTATTTTCGCCTCGGGTGTCCTCTAAGGACCAGAGCCTTCTTTCTATCTTCCTGATCACTGTGATTGTCTCACAGTGATCAGGCGATCAGAAGCCAATAAAAACTGCTAGTAACCAATGCACGAAACCAGCAGAGATCTGTGCCGGCGTGGACGCGCTATTGTGCTCTGAAGCAGCCGGCATTAAAATTACACCGCATCAGACTTGGGTAGCCACAAGGGCGGCGTAGTTTTTAACTATCGGCAGCCCCGAAGCAGTTAAATGTTTTTTGTATGCGTGGGATCAAACATTAAGTTTAATCTGATAAAACTTAGGGAAATACATTAGACTGAAGTTAAAATTGATTGACCCTGCATTATTAAAGGCTGTTCTTTTAGCAGCCCAGTTGAGGGGGGGGGGGGGTACACTTTAGGTCTGAGGTGTCCAAACACTATAGGCTAAGTGCTATATCTGTTTATTGTCGCTTGTTGGGACCATTAGCACTCAAGAACACGATATTGCTGATTGCTGTTGGGCACACTGTGCCTGTGACACTTTGTCAAATTAAACATTCCATTGAAAATATCTCAGTGGTTGCTACTACTGCTGACATAGTGGTGGCTGCTACTGCTACAATGATGGTTGCTAACCTACAGATGAGCAAAGGGGGAGGCAGTGTGGCAACAAAGTGGGCCCTTAAATGCGGCACTGCAGCTACAGCCTGTGGGCCACATGGAATTGACTCGAGAGCTTTAGGGGTCACCAAAAAAGGCTCAATGGGCCACATTTGGCCCCCAGGCCAGACATTGGACATGCCTGCTGTAGGTGATTAAATAGCTTTGTACCTAACACAATGCAAATCTAGCAGTGGAAGTTGTGAAATCTGATTTAGGGCCCATTCACACTTGAAAGCGTAAGTATTGCGTGAGTGATTTTTCTGTACACTGCGGCGATTTTTCAGCAGTTGCGTTTAGCGCATCTATAGCAATGAAACGCGAACACCGGGAAATCGCCTGAAAATGGTGCAGGCGACGCATTTTTTTTTTGGGCGATTTGTGGCGATTAGAGCAAATCGCCCAAGTAAGACTGGGCCCATAGGGTTTAATTACACTAGCGCTTTCAAAAGCGCTAGTGTTTGAGCGGTTTGCCAAAATCGCAGCCAAAACGCTCAAGTGTGAATGGGCCCTAAAAGAGATATTGACAATTTCCCTGGTCTACTACAAAAGGAATAGCGCATAGCCAGTGTTTGTGTGTGTGAACCCACAAACACATTTCAGATTGTCCTTGTTTAATGTAACCATTAGTTCACTAATAAAACGGGAGTTTTGCCGTTCTTGCTTAGAAAAGCAACCTGTGTGTATATACTTGTTGGACTCTATGTAGCCAAAGTCCTGAGTCGTAAACAAGTTTGTTTTTGTAAAAACCTTAAACCGTTCAACACAGTTTGCCTGTTAAGAGTTCCCCTTATAAAATGTATTTTATCAGTTACCCAGAGAATACTTAAAGCAGCCATCTACCTTGTGATGTCGCGCCTTGCATATCTTCATTTCTTTAGTCATTTATTTCAGTTGGGGAACACTGGAGATAAACTTCATTTCAAAATGCACAATTATTTATTTTTATAATTCATAGACCGTAGATTTGGTGAAACTTATCAGATCTAACAAGAGTACTATTTAAAAAAAAAAAAAAGCTGCTGGTGGGGGAAGCTCAATTTGTTTTGTACAGACTTATTGGGCTCTGCTGAGGCATCTAGTGGGGGCTGCACTGGCCAAAAATCTAGCAAGTGTACGGTGGTCCTGGACCACCCTCGATGCACTGGGGGTCGATTGGCTGAGGGAATTGTTCTGCCTCTATCTATTGCCGCTTTGTACCCCCCATAGCTGCAGAATGCGACGCTAGCCTGCAGGATAGCAACGTGTCTTTAAAGAACTCTGCCTCATGTACCAATACTTAAGACTCCTTGGCCCATATGCAGTGAACTTTCTTTTCTCCTAGGTCCCTAGGAGATAGTTTTTCATCTTTTAAAGACATTTTCAGCACTTGCAGTACAGTGTTCTCTGCTAAGAGACACGTTGGATCAGATCTCTACTGAGCATTTATGTATAGTGCTTTTCACTTGCTGGTAGCTCAAAAGGTGTTTATATTAACTGAGAACATGCTCTGTGAAATGTTTCAGGAGAAAAGTGAAATGGCTTTGGGATCCTGGCCAGCATGGTTGCTTGCTGGGACACCACACGTCACCCTGCAGGGTGACGCTAAAGGCCACATCCAAATATTTTATTTATTGCATTTATAAAGCACCAACATATTACGCAGCGCTGAACATTAATTTAGGAATATTGGTGTTTAACGGAGAAATTGATGTAGGTTCTAGTAGTACATACATTCTAGAGACCACCAGTTAACAGTATTCATGGGAAGCCTGCTTGTTTACTGTCAGAATTTGAAGCAGTCTTTCCTGATGGACCATTGTAGCCCCTAAACATACACGGTGCATTTATTCCCCATCAATCGCGCTGCTGATGGCTCGATTGATAATATCAGACAGGTCCGATGACCCATCGGATAGATTCCCCGCGGGCGGACAATAGCAGGGAATCGAGCGGCTGATAAGGAATGCCCACGGGGACGAGCGAGATTCGATCCGCGCAGACGAGCGGTGCCGCTGGCTCGATACCGGCACATAATAAACGCACTGTGTATGTTTAGCCTTGCACACTCCAATGAGTTCTGGTTCACAATAAGCTTGCTGGTTAGTCTGTACCTCTAACTTAGAAGGTGTAATTTCCATTTGGAATTTCCAAGATGCCTTTTGGGTAACCACTGTTGATGTTTGAGTTTTCCAAACTGTAAAACCGGTAGGGAATCTTATAGAAGGCAGCTGGTTGTAGTACATAGTGTCTAACTTGCTGCTTGGCCTAGTGACCCCTTGTGCAGATCACTTTTGTTCCTCTTGGCTGTTTACACACAGTCAGCTGGGATTTGGAGAAGAATTTGTGAAGAGTGATTCACTTCACATAAATGGCATGAATTCAGCCAGTCTAAAAGCTTCTCTGCTGTGTCTAAATTGCCAGAGTGCTTCTAAAGAAATGCTACACCGCTCACATTTTCCCACTTCATGCAGGCAGCTCGGATTACTCTCACAGAATGGGGAAATTGTCCTTTGCGTTTACCGGACAAAGCAAGCAATGCAAATACAAGGCTTGCCAGTACCGAGTGCGGTTTTCTCAGCTTTTGTAGATGGGCACGGCTCTCATTGGCACAGAAAAGTCTGCTGAAAAAGGTTTCTCCAGCTGCCTTTATCTTTATACTGTACAGTATGTGCTCTTTCAGTACATCTTAAACAAACATAATCCTAATAACCCTACTTGCTACTCTAATCTTTATAGAAGAATGTTTACCCCTGCTTAAAAGATGTTCTTAAAAGTTCTTTTTGATAATAGTGGCTGTGGTTAAAAATGACTTGGGCCTACTTGGATTGCTTTTTGCAGTTTGCACCACCCCTGCATCCCCTTCTCCTGCTACCGGATTACTGGTAATGTGTTTAACCAAGACCTAAGCAAACCCCCCCCCCCCCCCCCCCCCCGCCCGCCTCCAAAGGCTGTATATATGTTTCCCATTGCAGTACAACTATCTCTACCCTAGCTGCAGCTGCTAGATGGCTCAGTCAGGTGTGACAGTCAAGTTAGAAGAAAAATATATGCCAGGCCACACATCTGAACTTTTTTTTTTTTTTTTGTTGCAATAAATATTTATGAAATTACCTGTCTGAATCCTGTAGCTCCTGCCTAGCGGGAGAGGGAGTTGCCTCCTCAACTCAGAACTGATCACCTGACCCATTCCTTTCTGCTCAGTGTGTATAATAACACATTTAAGGTTGCACGTTATAAAGTCTTATAACGCAGCTTACCACACCAATGCTAATCCTATGGGCCGTTCACCGTGCGACGTTAAAGTCGCATTAAAAAATGTTGCGTTGTGGTAACTCACTGCTTGCAGTGCGTTACCTCTTAACGCAGACACGTTGCAACTTTAACGTCGCATTAAAACGGAACGTCCCACTGTAAATACAGCCTTACCCTTCCCACATTTTACCCATTGTGGGTTTAAGTTTTATGAACCCCTTACCATTCACTCACCATCTTTAATAAGCCATTTCTTAATGCTCTTGTTGTAAGCCTTTTAGAAAGACTGAAGAGAGCGGGGAAATGCCTTATTTCAGTCTGGAGGAATTGATGAGACAGTTTTCAGCTGCAGTGCTGGCCACAAAGTGAATCTTTCAGTAAGTGCGCTGAAGAGGTGGGCATGGTCTGATCTAGGTACAAAATGAAAGAAAAGCTTGTGCCCTCTCCCAGCTCCTCTGACTACTTCCTGTAGGTAATGAGTTTTTACAGGGAAGTTAAATTGCTGTTTAGCGGAGCCAAGCAGGTTCCGACAATAACACAGAAATTCAATATTGCAAACCCAGCTAGCTATTAACCAATTAATTTTTTGTTTGTGGCGCAAAACATATTGTGCATTGCAAATCATGATCTAGTCAACAGGTTGTGCATTACAAGGTACTCTACCTTTAACTGTGGATAGTTGATTCAGAAGGGATTTTTAAGTTTGAAATGTTAATCTCTTAGTTGATACTTATCATTTATATTAGTCAACACCATTGCTTTCAGTTTGCCTGGTTTACTTTTGGGCTTTAATTAAAGGCAGTCTGTCTGGTTTACACTTCATTCTTAGATCAATGTTTACAGGATGTACCAACCGCACATTAAAGACACTCCTGACCGGCTAACTATTATTGTGAATAACATCTGAAGAATACCGATTTTCCCGCCGATATATAGCCGTTTCGATCAGTGATCGAAACGGCTGTGAAATCGCCGCGCACACTGCTGACAGAACGATCGATTTCCGTCCGAAATTGATCATTCCCGTCGACCCATCCATGCGGAAGATTTTTCTCGGTCGCCGGTCGGGAGTGCGTCGTTGGCGGCGTTCGAACGACCGACACAATACAGCGGTAATGCATTACCTGCTCCAGCCGGCGAGAGTCCCCTGGTCTTCTCCGCTTCGGGCTCCAGAGCTACACAGAACTTCCTGTCCTGGCAGGAAGTCTAAACAGTAGAGCGCCCTCTACTGTTTAAACGTCCCCTGGACAGGAAGTTCAGTAGCCGGAGCGGAGAAGACAGCGGGGACTCGCGCCGGCCGGAACAGGTAATGTATGCAAGGGGGGGGGGTCCTTTAGCAGCGGCAGCTCCACAGATTGTGAATCGATTTCAGCCTGAAACCAATCACAATCTGTTTGCAGTAAAGGTGGCTATAGGATCCCTCTCTGATCAGATTCGATCAGAGAGGGATCTATCTGTTGGTCGAATCTGATGGCAAATCGACCAGTGTATGGCTACATTTAAATGGAATGTCCAGGCTATAGAAAAAAAATCACCTTACCTGGGGCTTCCTCCAGCCCCTGGCAGCCGCTATGTCCCACGCTGCAGCTCCGCTTTTAGCCGCTGACCAGGGGTCCATGCCGGTGTAGAGGCCGACCTCACAAGGTCGTCGTCTACTGCGCCTGCGTGAGCGCCACTGTCAAGACTACATTGTCTGAAGTGTACTGTGCAGTACTCTGGACAATGTGGACTTGATTGACAGCAATGCTTTTGCCGTTTTTTGGTTAAAGATGTGTTTGGTTACTGAAGGAATGTTGAGGATGGACATTATGCACATCTAGTTTGTAGCAAGTGGTGCAGTATAAAAATATTCATTGTTTCTTGACTAGAATTGTGTTTCTTTAGTATCACTACTACTTTTTGCTGTTATATTTGCACATTTCCTGCCTTTCTTGTACATATTTGGCACTCTATTCTTCCCCATTATCAGGGCTATGCAGGCTGTACCCACCAGGGAAACGTCTGAATTACCTGATCTCCCAAATACTTCCCAACATATTGTCAGGCCACTGACGTCCCCAGCAACATGCTTGCCAGAACATGCATGTTTCAGGTCTTGTGCTTTCTCCTAATTACATTGAACAGTTTGCTCCATTATGTTCTGTTGGTGGTTTAAGCTGGTAATAAGAGGCTATTAGGGTTTTAAACCTTCTTGAAGGCCGCCTTGTTAAATGGCCTTTACATGTTGTCTCAATGTCAAATTATAGGTCAGATAAAAAGATTTGATATGCCCATTGTATATTTGTAGTGTTTTTTTCTTTTACAAACCTGTTCTGTCTCTTCACTGCAGTTAATGGAAAAATGCCTTATGTGCTTGCATATTTAGATTTTGTGTACTTCCGTTGGCATATGTTTGTGTGTAGAAGTCTTCTTCCATAGATAATCCATGCAACCGCAAAAGCATATATTAAAAAAATTTGTAAGGACAAGGATGGAGCTCTGTGAGTTACTATGAAAAAGGGTGCACTGTCATATTTTGCGCATAATGCTTTTGTTTTAACAAGCAAAACCTTTTTAACTTGGTTTGGCTGCACTCCCTACCTCAAAGCAGTGTCAATCTTTAGATATGAGAATACACCTCCTGAATAGTACAGAGGCTTTTTCATACTATGCCCACTGCCCTGGACAACAGACTGCATTGGTGTATATATATCTTATTTTTACCTGACTATGTCAGACTTTAAAAAGCCTGTGAATTATGCTTTTCTAGTTAGAAGTAAAGACACGTTCTGTGCAGCAAATGCCAATGCTTGTCTTTTTTTAAGTTTGCTTTATCTTTTGAATGAGCACAGTGGTGCTGAGAGTGATCTGAAGGCTGCATATTTCCTTTTAAACAATACCAGTTGCCTGGCTGTCCTGCTGATCATCGGTCTGTTTTCTTTTCTTTTTTTTTTTTTTTTTGTCAGAACCTGAATAAGCATGCGGAGCAGATGTTCTGACTGAAGTCTGGCTGGGTTGCTGCATGCTTGTTTCAGGTGTGTGATCCATATGTTACTACAGCCAAAGATCAGCAGGAACGCCAGGTAACTGGTATTGTTTCAAAGGAAATACATATGGCTGCTTCCATGTCTCTCAGTTCAGGTGTCCTTTAAGGCTCCTTTCACACTATGCAAGACTATTGCAAGGGTGCTGAAAACTCACATTGTGTGATGTGAAGCATACAGCATGCTTTACTGCCACTAGATGTGTGCCTGTTGCCTTATAAATGCACTGTATGCTGTGCAGTGTCCTGATGGAACCCACTGCGCCACTGATATAGATGTACCCTAGACTGATAATTGCATTTTGTGGGTGCCATTAGTGCCACCCAATGTGGCAGAAGTAACGATCATTTCCTCTCTGCTGGGAATTCTGAAAAGAATAGATTCCTAGCACACGCAGCGTGTCATTGCACTGTTTGGTGCAGATGGTGGTTTTTCTGCATACTGGCTTTCGTGACGACAGCAGGAGAGAAATGGGGTTGCAGAGCCTAGAAGAAAATAGTTTTGGTAGTGTTTTAATCAGGGCTGTTGAGTCAGTAAAAAAAAAAAAAAAAAAAAAAAAAAAACCCGACTCTTCAGTTTGAAACCACCGACTTCAGGTACCCAAAATTGCTCCGACTCTACTCCGGCTCCACAATCCTGGTTTTAATATAAATATCCATAGTCTCTACCATCACATTGTGGATGTGCATTATATACAATGCATGTTCAGTTCCACTTTAAAGCCAAAAAAAGATTACGAATGAAAATGATAGTCAGTATAAATGTTAACTGTTGGTATAAAATAAGTCTTAATCTAGTAATACTCTGTGCATATAATGCACCTATACAGGAGGAGTCAATGAGGGGTGAGTTGATATGCACTGACAAGTATTGTGGCTGAGGATGCAGGATGTAGAAGTCTGTCCTTTCTCCCCCTCTCTGCTGCATTTTCTATATGGTTAGGAAGAGGTGAGGTCAGTAGGGTAGAGGTGATCACTGGGTTGTGGGCTCACTGCAGACCCATAGGGATGGGTATTATGCAGGGCTGTGGAGTCGGTACAAAACTCTTCCGACTCAGACTCCTCAGTTTATGAAACCACGACTCCGACTCCAACTCAGACTCCGGGTACCCAAAAGGGCTCCGACTCCTTAGTCTAATACTTAACACAGCTGTGGATTTTGTACAAAAATCTTCCGACTCCCGACTCTTTAGTTTATGAAATCAACGACTCCGACTCCGGGTGCCCAAAATTGCTCCGACTCCACAGCCCTGGTATGTGCACAGCTGTCATTTTACTTGGTTGGCACTTTGCTGCTGTTGCTGCAGTTAAGAGTGAAATGGGTTGTTTCCAATTTTAGTGAATTTTTCCTTATTTTAAAATGTAAAATCTGGCATCCTTCAGATATCTGCCCCTTCTCAGGGGAAGGCAAACAGGGATATATATTCGTACATCTCTGCCATTCCCACAGACGGTTAATGTATAAAGTAAAGACGGAGGACAGTGTTAATTGTATGGCCTGTCTTCAGAGTATGTAGTCATGTTAATGTCCCTTTAGATGAGCCGGTGATCTCATTTCTCTTTTGTACAGTCACACCATTAAAATGACCAATCATTCTTGCTAGCAATTTAGCATTTTCTTCTGTCTTTTTTTGCTTAACATTTGTTGTATTGCCAACCATTACTGCTAGCAAAAAATGAACACCAGTGTGAATTGACTCCTGCATTACTATAGTGTGGGGAGGGTTTTTTTATTTTATTAGTTTTGAGGCTTTTTCAGGAAACTGTCAAACACTTGTGAATAAAGCCATAAAGCACGAACACCTGCAAGAGTGGGGCTTGTGCTGGCTTTGTACATGTACAACCTAGCTTTACTATATAGGTACTTCAGCTGCTGCATCTAGGTAGCTGTGCCTTAGTTCAAATGGAGGGAAGTCTACTTGGCAGTGGAATGGAACTCCCACTTTACTACATGGCAAAGGATTTCAAGAACAGAGAGGATTGCAGGCCAATGAGGCCAAACTTTGTGTTTTATTAACATGGTTTATTTAAAGGACTTTCAATGCAAGAAATGCCCCTTAGATTTTACTCACCTGGGGCTTCTTCCAGCCCCTAGCAGCAATTTCAGTCCCTCATCTGCAGCCCTGGTCCTACCCCCTCCTGTCCTGCTGGCCACCGGTAAAGATTGCGACTCCGCCACTGGCGTACTGAGCCAAAGCAGTAGTTGTACGCAGGCACAGTACATGCCAGATGATGTGGACGTATGGGCATGAATGCCTGCTCTGGTGCAGAAGAGCTGACCCGCTGGCGGGGTCGCGATCGTTACCGATGGCCAGCGGAACATGAAGGGCTGGGGCTGCGGAGAAAGACTGAGACTGCTGCTAGGGGCTGAAAGAAGCGCCAGATGAGTAAAATCTGTGGAGTATTTCTCGTATCGGAAGTACTTTGTTTTAAAAAAAAAAAAAAAATTATGCTCTTCAAACCATCCAGCCCTTTACATGTGATTATAGAAACTCATCTGTACACTTCATAGCCCATCACCTGTATTGGTGTGGTTATGCCATGGCTTTAAAGTCCTTATTCAGTCCAGAAACCAGCACAAAAATTTTAGGAGCCAGTTTAATTGACAACAATTAGAGAAACTCCAGTTATATTCAAGCTCTAATGGTTTTAAGACTCCTACCAATTTGTTCATTATGGTGTGTGATCAGCTTTATTCTTCACTAGCTGAGGACCAGACGTTGCCCGGCTTTGAATTTGGTTGTTGCTGGGTCCTGCCACTTTTTCGTAATATTGACAGTCAATCAATGACCAAGTTTTGTAAGCTTTTGGGTCCTTGGCATCAATGTGAGAAAGGAAGTACATTCCATTTTCCTATTAACAAATCTGGCTTTGGTTCCACCCCCTTTTCTGTATTTGAACCCCCAGTCACCCAATGGCCGACTGTAGTAGGTTTGGTGCCTCACACATGCGCACATGGTTTTTTTTTAATACATATGTGTTGACATTCTTGAAACTTGCTAAGGTGTGTCTCTTGTGGAAAATACACTTCCTTCTTAAAGGATTATCAGCTGCGAAAACAAGCAGTGTTGTGCTGTCTTACGTTTCTGGTTTGTTCTAAAAACATGGTTTTAAAAAAAGTTATGTTCTAAACCTAAAGCTCTACTTGGGTTCTAGAGAATGAAGAAAAAAAAACACCTTATGGTTAGAAGCAGGGCTGTGGAGTCAGTACAAAAATCTTCCGACTCCCAACTCCTCAGTTTATGAAGCCAATGACTCAGACTCCGATGCTAGGTACCCAAAATGGCTCTAACTCCTTGACTCCGACTCCTTAGTCTAATACTTACCAGGGCTGTGTGTTTTGTACAAAAATCACCCAATTCTGACTCCCTACTCCGACTCCTCAGTTTATGAAATCTCCGACTCCAGGTACCCAAAATTACTCCTCAACTCCAACTTCGACTCCACAGCACTGTTTAAAAGATTATGGGAGCTATTTTTTGTCTTCTGACTTTTTCGTTGCTTCTAGTTTCAGCAGTGCAGTTCATTGCTGATATTAAGGGCATGTTTCCACTAGGGCTGATTGTGCCACACACATTTCACACACAAATACGGATCTGGAATCTCAGCCTATTGGAATCAATAGGTTGTTTTTGAATTCATGTCCGGATCCCCATAGCCGTACATGGGATGGCTACTGGGATTTCAATGCGTAATTGCAGTGCACAATTGTTTAATACGTCTAGGATACAGATGATCCGTGCTGGTGGAAAAAACTGTCTCCACCACCCCCATACACATACGTAGAACACTTTTTATACCTCCACGTCTTGACTCCTCCCCTGACACACCTTCCTGCTATCCCCTTTTCACTACTTACAGCTTTCAAGGTGCGTATGCATCTAATTTACCACCGCACCTTTTTTTTCACCAGCGATTGTTGTGTAACAGAAATTTGAAAAGTACATAGCTTAGCCTTACTGATATATAATAAATTGCTCCAAGCCATTGAAGGCTTGTAGAAAAAGAAAACCCAGCGTACTTTCTGAAGTTCCATGTGCATTTCCAGATTTCACAATGCACATGGTGTTGCAGGTTTTCAAATGCATGTAAACGATAAACAGCTTAAAATATACAGGCAGCGCTGGAGCTTATTTGTCTTGTCTTTAGAGGTCTTGCGTCACTAGCTCCTAGCAATGCTGCTTTTTTTTTCATGCCCTCTACCTCTCCCTCTGATGGATCTGCTCAGGAAATCCAGATGGTCTTTGCTCCAGTGTGTCTTTATAAATATTAAGCAATGGGAAATGTCAGAGGCTTGATAAATGAACCCAGAGTGATCATATGCGTGTATTTTCCTATGCTGCCATGAATTACTGTTCCGTAGCAATGTATGAGGGAACCCTGGCTCAATTCTACACTAGATGCAGTATCCATCGTACAGATAAAACCTAAGCTGTTCCTCGGGGGCATAGCGTTTTACTTATACTGAGATAAATATGAAGGCTGACCTCATCATTTTTGGAAAGTCAGTTGTCTTTAGTCTTCAGTGGTGGCCGTGGTGACACACTAGGAAACAAGTGTGCAGCCACTGAAGGAAGAGCGCATGTTCACTAGAGCTGCCCCCATCCTGTGGAATTCTCTCCCACTGCCCATCAGACTTGCCCCCACCTTCAACACCTTCAAAAAAGCACTCAACACTCACTTCAAGGAGGCCTACATCAGCTCGACACTGCTTTTGCCAAGAACTTCTTGATGCACCCTCTCCTTTCGTGTCACCAACCCCTCCCTTTAGATTGTAATCCTTTGGCAGGGCCCTCTCCCCTTGTGTATCATACTAGACTGTGTGCACTTTACCCAGATTCATGGAACTTGTATTTTGACCACTACCATTCCAGTGTATGATCTGGCATTGTATTACTCTCTGCATTGTGTTTAGCAGGGCTGTGGAGTCGATCCAAAAATCCACCGACTCAGACTCCTCAGTTTAGGATTCCACCGACTCCTCGACTCAGACTCCTCTAATTTGCATATTACAATTTTGTTGGTTAAAATTATGCAACGTGAAATTCGTCTCTAACTGCCAACGCTTAGGAATTTTACAGGACAACTGAAGTGAGAAGGATATGTAGACTACTATATTTATTCCCTTTAGACTAAAACTAGTCCTTGGTAAGAGTACTTGTAAAAGGTACAAACCGGAACAAAGAGCATCTATCAGGCCCTAGGCAATGTAAGTGTGGGTACATGTAAGAGTGATGTACAGGTACTCTGCAGGGGAATAAGGAGATTCTTCCTCTATTACATATTCTTCATGCACAATCTGAACCAGGTTTATGGGTGATAGACAACACCTCTGTGTTCAATGTGCACAACATTCTCAGTGGATTCCCTGCAGCTTTGTGGGGAGTGCATATGTAGAGTATAGTACTACTGTGTAACAAAGTAAACCTGAGACAGATGAAAGTTTTATACATACCTGGGGCTTCCTCCAGCTGCCTTCAGGGAGATCAGCCCCTCGTTGTCCTCCACCACCTGGATCTTCTGCTATGAGTCCAGGTACTTGAGCCAGTCGGGCATAGTGCGCATTCACACACACCGCCGCCGGGAGCGTACTACACCTGTGCAGCACTATTGCACAGGTGCAGAATGTTCCTGGCTGTGGGAGCGGCACGTGGCTAGACTGCGTTGACTGGCTGAATTACCAGGACTCATAGCAGAAGATTCAGGTGGTGGAGGACAGCGAGGGACTGATTGGCCTGAAGGGGGCTGGAGGAAGCCCCAGGTAGGTATAAAACTTTACTTTTCTTCCGTCTCAGGTACCCTTTAATTCGTAGTCACCAAACCAAATTTTAACATATCAAATTGATTTCATGAGCAAAAGGAGTGCATACATTTGCATAAATCAGCATCAATGCAGAATTATGTCCATCTCATTGATCATCTCTATTAGTGACACAGCTACACATCAGGCTTTATTCTTACAGCATAGATGTTATTTAGTATATATAAGATTCCTGTGTACACATCATATATAAAGTCACATCAGATATGTATATCTGACCTTAAAAATACGGGGACTGCTTTATTGAAGCAGCACAAGTAACTAATTTTGATTTTGATTGGCTTATTTCATTTTTGTGGACTAAGCACAGCTATTACTGTATATATACTGTATAAAAATACATGATTTTTCATGACCATTATCTGCAAACATTTTATCATATTTTCTATTTTAATTAGTCACAAATTCATTAGGAGTCGGAGCATTTTTTTCTGACTCCAGACACCCAAAATTTCCCCGTCTCCACAGCCCTGGTGTTTAGTATCTTATTGTATTGTTGTATCTATTGTCTATTACCTATATTGTGCTGTCACCCCTGTTATCATTGTCTGTAATCCTATGTATTATGCAGCGCTGCGTAATATGTTGGCGCTATATAAATCCAATAAATAATCATAATGTTCAGTGGCATACAAAGCATTATGCTGGGTACACACCATACCATTTCCTGTCTGATCAACGGGAATCAGACATTTATTTCCGTTATGTCTGATCTCAGAGCTGTGGAGTCGGTGCAACAATCATCCAACTACTTAGTTTACGAAACCACCGACTCCTCGACTTCGACTCCTTAGTTTAATACTTACCAGGGCTGATACTCACTGACTCAGACTCCTCAGTTATGAAACCACAGATTTCAAATTGCTCTGACTCCACTGCCCTGGATTTAGTTATTATGGGAAAATGGATCCCGTTATTGATCGGGAGCAGGTTGTACATGTACACACAATGCAACTGCCTGTCAGATTACACATTGATCGGGCTGGAAATTGCATTGTGTGTACCCAGCATTAAGGGCCAGTTCATGCTGTGAGCTTTACATTGCATTTCACCTTGCAACGCAACAGATATGCAATGCACTGTCTGACCTTTCCAATGGTTTTCTATGGACCATTCACATCTATGCCTCTACGTTGCGAGTGCATAGTGCCTACAAACTGATGCATGCATCTTTGCAAAAGGACACATTGCGGACACAGTACATTTCTGTGGTGATGTGTAGGTTCTGCATCTGTGTTTGTTTTTCCAGTTTTTTTTCTCCCCAAAATTAGAAAAGAGAACAATCAATGCTTCTAGAACAATTCTGTAGCTATAACCAAACACTTTCAATAGCCTTTAGCAGCTTTGAAGCACATCTATTTTTGTGTGCGCCTGTCTGGAGATAGGTAGATGTACTCCTTTTTATATTTTCTCTTGGTGTATGTGTGCATTGTGTTGTAGAATAACTTCTACTTGCATTATGTACTGTGAGCGAGGCCTGATGCAAACACAAGACAGAGGATCAGATTGCCAACCAAGAAGCCACCATTGAGCTGTAGTGGTCTCCTGAGTTCTCACTACAGGGAGCCTGGCAGTGCTTTCCCCACTTCTCACTACAGGGAGCCTGGCAGTGGTTTCCGGAGTTCTCACTACAGGGAGCCTGGCAGTGGTTTCCGGAGTTCTCGCTACAGGGAGCCTGGCAGTGGTTTCCCGGGTTCTCACTACAGGGAGCCTGGCAGTGGTTTCCCGGGTTCTCACTACAGGGAGCCTGGCAGTGGTTTCCCGGGTTCTCACTACAGGGAGCCTGGCAGTGGTTTCCCGGGTTCTCACTACAGGGAGCCTGGCAGTGGTTTCCCGGGTTCTCGCTACAGGGATCCTGGCAGTGGTTTCCCGAGTACACACTACAGGGAGCCTGGCAGTGGTTTCCCGGGTTCTCACTACAGGGAGCCTGGCAGTGGTTTCCCGGGTTCTCACTACAGGGAGCCTGGCAGTGGTTTCCCGAGTACACACTACAGGGAGCCTGGCAGTGGTTTCCCGGGTTCTCACTACAGGG
The DNA here is from genome assembly GCF_040937935.1 of Hyperolius riggenbachi. Lineage (NCBI taxonomy): Eukaryota > Metazoa > Chordata > Amphibia > Anura > Hyperoliidae > Hyperolius > Hyperolius riggenbachi. Next base: position 562,906,803 of record NC_090646.1, read on the forward strand.
AGCCTGGCAGTGGTTTCCCGGGTTCTCACTACAGGGAGCCTGGCAGTGGTTTCCCGAGTACACACTACAGGGAGCCTGGCAGTGGTTTCCCGAGTTCTCACTACAGGGAGCCTGGCAGTGTTTTCCCGAGTACACACTACAGGGAGCCTGGCAGTGGTTTCCGGAGTTCTCACTACAGGGAGCCTGGCAGTGGTTTCCCGAGTACACACTACAGGGAGCCTGGCAGTGGTTTCCCGAGTTCTCACTACAGGGAGCCTGGCAGTGTTTTCCCGAGTACACACTACAGGGAGCCTGGCAGTGGTTTCCGGAGTTCTCACTACGGGGAGCCTGGCAGTGGTTTCCCAACTTCTCTCTACAGGGAGCCTGGCAGTGGTTTCCCGAGTTCTCACTACAGGGAGCCTGGCAGTGGTTTCCCGAGTTCTCACTACAGGGAGCCTGGCAGTGGTTTCCCGAGTTCTCACTACGGGGAGCCTGGCAGTGGTTTCCCGAGTTCTCACTACGGGGAGCCTGGCAGTGGTTTCCCGAGTTCTCACTACATGGAGCCTGGCAGTGGTTTCCGGAGTTCTCACTACAGGGAGCCTGGCAGTGGTTTCCCGAGTTCTCACTACAGGGAGCCTGGCAGTGGTTTCTAGAGTACACACTACAGGGAGCCTGGCAGTGGTTTCTAGAGTACACACTACAGGGAGCCTGGCAGTGGTTTCCCGAGTTCTCACTACAGGGAGCCTGGCAGTGGTTTCCCAACTTCTCTCTACAGGGAGCCTGGCAGTGGTTTCCCGAGTTCTCACTACAGGGAGCCTGGCAGTGTTTTCCCGAGTACACACTACAGGGAGCCTGGCAGTGGTTTCCGGAGTTCTCACTACGGGGAGCCTGGCAGTGGTTTCCCAACTTCTCTCTACAGGGAGCCTGGCAGTGGTTTCCCGAGTTCTCACTACAGGGAGCCTGGCAGTGGTTTCCCGAGTTCTCACTACGGGGAGCCTGGCAGTGGTTTCCCGAGTTCTCACTACGGGGAGCCTGGCAGTGGTTTCCCGAGTTCTCACTACATGGAGCCTGGCAGTGGTTTCCGGAGTTCTCACTACAGGGAGCCTGGCAGTGGTTTCCCGAGTTCTCACTACAGGGAGCCTGGCAGTGGTTTCTAGAGTACACACTACAGGGAGCCTGGCAGTGGTTTCTAGAGTACACACTACAGGGAGCCTGGCAGTGGTTTCCCGAGTTCTCACTACAGGGAGCCTGGCAGTGGTTTCCCAACTTCTCTCTACAGGGAGCCTGGCAGTGGTTTCCCGAGTTCTCTCTACAGGGAGCCTGGCAGTGGTTTCCCGAGTTCTCTCTACAGGGAGCCTGTCAGGACAAACTCTAGCTCCCATTTCTGACTCAGGCTCTGGGGCTGTTAACCTTGCTTTACTAGTTAGTGATTCACTGACCTAGACACATGTAGCCAGATTGTGTTAGGAATACTTGCATTCTGTTTGTTCCAAGTCAATGATTCACTAAGCAGAGAAATGAGTTCCATTGCGTGCATTTTAAAAGGACACCTGAAGTGAGAGGAATATAGGGCTTTTATTGATGTCCCATTGAAAACCATATGCTATTTGCATGACCCTCCTTTTTGATATATTGTCCTAAAAGTATAAAGTCGTCAGTGGAGTCAGATGCACATTTGGCCTCTGCTGGTCATGCATAAAGCATTGGGGCAGAGCTTTAGCTGCAATGGCACTCTTATGTCTCCGGCTTTGTATAAAAGCTGAGAACAGTTCCTGTGTTTATCATAGTGATCCTTTTATAACGATGTATCATATTGTGTGCTGCTCGGTTAGGGAATGTAGATGACATAATTGACACATTTACAACGTCATGGCATCGGAGAGACACCAGAGACAGTGGAACGGGGTCATACCTCTTGGACTCTTATTCTGAACCATCAACCGCAGATGTTGGCTGAGGAACACTGAGCGCTTTTCTGACTGTCAGCGCTGTCTGCGTCTTCAATCAAACATTCCCATTAAAATCGCTGCAAAAGCGCTCAGTGTGTGTCAGGCCTAAGAGCTTTTTTTTTTTTTTTTTTTTATGGGAGGGGAGCCTGATTTGTATCCTTGTAAAAAAATATCGCCCTAGTGGGCCCAGGCTGCCATCTGTACACTAAAGTGTTGTGTTTACAGCCACCTGTGATGTCACAAGCTTTGTTGGGAAATCTGAAAATCTACTTGTTTATCTCCAAATCAGTCAGCGGAATAGTTTTTGTTCTACCTTATGTTATTAATAGAAGCCATTGGGAGATGTGCTCTGTCAATGACCATTAACCACACTACTCCTATTTGGCTTCATCCGTATGTGACTGATGGAGCCATGGTAATCCTTGCATATAGTGTTCTTTTTTTTTTTTTTTTGCTATTTCTTTGAGGTTATAATTTTGATGCAGGAAGTAGTAAGAAGTGACCATGTTTAGACAAATTCAAAACCAGGCAATGTACTGTTTTTTTTTTTTTTTGTGGGACTAGAAGACTCTTTCTACCCCAAATGTGTGGGGAAAAAGTCACTGCGTCTTAAGGGGCCCATACACTCAGCCGATTTTCTGGCCGACCGAACGATCGATTGATCGTTTGCAAATCTGTTGGCCAGTCGACCGATCGATGGCCGATTTCTATCAATTTCGATGGATTTCCATCAAGCTGGGTGGAAAATTTAGGTCGATCTGATGAGATTGCTTATCAGTTTGCATTGGCCTTAATGGAAATCTGATGGCAAAAAAATGCCATCATATCAAATTTCAATAGATTTCAAACTGAAATCTATTGGAATTCTATCCTGGTAAAAAATGTTCTAATAACGCATCAGATAGATCATCGGATGCATTTCTTATCTATCTGCTGCCAATCTGACGAGTGTATGGGCACCTTTATAGTCCAAATGCCGGGAGTTCCTGACCTGTGAACGCCTGCCAATACAAACCTCCAACCCGCCACAATGTCGGGGAGTCCCTGTACTGGGCCCATGCAGAGGACACAGTGGGACACAAAGGGGCATAGAGGACACAAGGACAGAAGCAGACACAGGGAAACACGAGGTACATGGAGGCATGAGGTACAAAGGGGGCATAATCCACAAGATGCCCCTTTACCATGAATGCACCAGGTTTAGTATATCTTTTTCCCCTGGTTTTTGTGCTCTAAACCTAGGTGCGTCTTATGGTCAGGAGCGTCTTCTAGTCCAAAAAAAATACGGTATTTGTCCTGATGATCTCTAAACATGGCAGCCAACGTAAAACATTTAATGTAAATGGCAGTTGAAAAAAGCATTGTGTTGTGTGGGTGCAGATGTTGTGGATTGAGGTGCACTGCAAACATCTGAAAAGTGTTTATTTTTGTGTGTTCTGTGTCCAACAAAAGTTGTTTTTTTTTTTGGTTGGTGTTGGTTTTAGCTGTTCTGTCATGACATACCCCAGCATGCACAGCATATAGACAGAAAACTGGTATTTCATTGTACAAGGTTGCCTATAAAGTGTAGCCATCCATTAATTATGGCCTGATACGCCAAAGTTGATCAGTTCCTATCAGATTCACATTTGATTGTATATTGATCTATTTTTGTAAGGTTTTAATAAGAAGCATTTTCACACCAGAAGAGCTTTTCTGAGTGCTTTGTGATTTTAAAAGCTCCTGTTAATGTTAGTGTGTGTGTGTGTGTGTGTGTGTGTGTGTGTGTGTGTGTGTGTGTGTGTGTGTGTGTGTGTGTGTGTGTGTGTGTGTATATATGTGTATATATATATATGTATGTGTGTATATATGTATATATATGTGTATATGTGTATATGTGTATATGTGTATATGTGTATATGTGTATATGTGTATATGTGTATATGTGTATATGTGTATATGTGTATATGTGTATATGTGTATATGTGTATATGTGTATATATATATATATATATATATATGTGTGTATGTATGTATGTATGTATGTATGTGTGTGTGTGTGCGCTCACACTAGAGCGATTTGATTTTGTAAAAGTCCTCCATAGTATTGCATTAGCAAGAGCTCTGAAAATCTCTAGTGTTTAAAAAGCTCTGGTGGTGTGCACCAGCTCTAACTAAAAGCGTCATGCACATGGGAGGTCTCTGATAACAATCTAGTGTACAGCTACCTAATGATTAGCAATCTGTCATGGCGGATTTCTAAGTGACGTAAGCATAAGCTCATGTTTTCCTGATTGCCCAGCCTGCTGTATTCCGCTGCTTTGTTCTCTGCCTGTCACCCCTCTCCCTCTTTCCACTGAACTGTACAAAACATGTCTGTGCAACGCATGTGTCCCAAAATGATCCCCCTAACGCTGGAACACCAGTGAAATTTCCCTTCTGCTCGACAGGTGATCGGACAAGAAGTTGTAGCGTGTTTACATGTCCTAACTCTTCCCGATTGATAACTGGATCGATTTTCTAATGGTAACTTTGCAAAAACAACCAGTTTCTCGATCTGAAACAGTTCGGACATATTGGAAATAAACTCCAAATTTCCATGGCTCAAATGGGAAGTTGCATCGTGTATTCCCAGCATGATGATGGAGAGGCAGTAAGGGTGACGTTTAGCATGTGTCCAGAACGTTAATGCAAGCTTGTTTCTTCTATTTACACTCCATTTCTTCACCGTGGATAGTTTGTAACAGATGCAGCCTCTGGCCTAATGAAGCACTAGATTTACAGGCCTAACAAGGTTTCTGGTGATGCAGACTAATCTGCCTTTCATTCCATTTGCAGTATGCTGTCACCGGCTGGATTTGCTGCTCTTCTGCATATAAAGTTCCCATATGGGTGAGCTAATCCACTCCATTGGAATGCAGATGATAGTCTGTGGTAGAATGTGACCAAGGCAGACCAGACTCATGGTGAAGCAATTTTTGGAAAGGAGGAGGGAGTCTGCTTGTTCTCCAGAAAACATTTTCCAGACTGGGTGCTGCCGTTTCCCTGAGAATGCTCCATCAGTGCTGTTTGCTTGTTACATCAAACTGGGTATCTAGCTGCATACACATGCTAGACAGAACTTGGCCGAATCAGACATTTGAGGCTGTTCAGCCAAGATTCCAGCTTGTGTCCAAGCTCATTTAAAACTTCCACACACTAGATATTTAAGTGCATTGCTCTCCTGAACTCACGTGCATTGCACATTGGTGTAGCCAAGGAATGTGTCATTTGCACAGTACACTGTCTTGTGACCAACTGGCCCTAAAGGTGCGTACACACGCACTACTAAAGAGAACAGCGGGTCCGTCAGACCCTCCCGCTGGGTGGTCGTTCTCCCGACAGTCGTGCGCGTGTATAGTCTGTCTGCAGACTGATAAGGCTGTTTCTCAACGATCCACTGACTTATTGGTTTTCTGCCAGATGACTGACACGGTTTACTCAGGTCAGTGAGTTTGTGCCGGATTGTATGTCAGGATGTCACTTTGCGAGTCATGAAATTGAAGTGCATTGTGGGAGGTGTAGTTTATGGACAATGTGTGCGTTAACTTAGCACAGACCTTAATTGAGACAGTCCTGTGTGTTTGAAGCTCTCGTGGGTCACATAAAAGGATGAGGCGTGCCGGATTTGGCCTCTGGGTTTTGAGATTGACACCTGTGCTCTACATTGTTACCCAGCTTTTCTCCCAAGAAACTGGTCAGACAGCTGACTCGAGAGCTTTCAGATTAAACAGTTCTTGCTCAGTGTCTATTTCAAAAGATCCTCATGATGTATTTTCAAAGCATTTGTTTTATGCTACCCTGTAAGAATACCTGTCCCTATTTTGATTTGACCACTTGATAATCCTAATATTTCTGTACTTAGAATCCAGGAAAAAAAATCTGTGTAGCTATCATGCAGAAGAACAAGAGGTTGTTTTTGCACTTTAAGTGCTTTAAAGCAGTAGGATTAGCTATACTATGCCAGGGAAAAAACACATATATAAGTAGATACATACTTGATCTACTTACATAACACATGTATTGTACTGTCTGTTTTCATTTCAGTGAATGTTTTATATAGTAAATGAAGATAATTATGTTCCTGGTGGGAATTGTCTTTTGCCCACATCTTAGGATAAATGCTGTCATTTCTGCCCTTTACTTTTTTTCTTTTTCTCCTCCAATCGCTGAGTCACTGCAGCCTTGCTTGTAAATACAAATGAGCAGGGGATTGTGTTTCAGATAAGCAGCTGGCAGGGAAATAAAGGGAAGAGGCGGAATATATTATAGATAAAAAGAACCCTCAGCATTCAACTTTTTGGCACTGACTACTAAAGGGCCAGAGCTCCTTAAGTATGTGATAACTCCAAATCCTAACAGCAGAAAAGTTTTGAATGCAGGATTACTGTTGAAATTTTGGTTTTTATGGCGACACTCCCGCTTTAAAGGACAACCGAGGTGACATGAGATAGACATGTGTATGTATGTAAGCACACAAATAACTAGGCTGTGTTGCTTGTGTTTCTTTCTCTGCCTGAAAGAGCACTGGGTATGCAAGTAAGTTTCTGTCCGCGTAGGGACCAGGTCGGACTGGGTTAGACCATAGCAGCGATGGCGAACCTATGGCACGCGTGCCAGACCCGGCACACTTAGCCGAATCTGCTGGCACGCCATCGCTGCTGCGCTATGTCCCGTCCATTGCATGAACTGGCCACGGCGTCTACTAGATGCTGCGCCAGTTCATAGCCCGCAGCTCCGCTCCAGCCTGCATAGTTTTCCGGCAGGGAGAGCAGGGCTACGAAAAGATGGCGTCCGAAGCCCTGTACTGGAGACTTTGTGTCTCCAGTACAAGGCTTCGGGCTCCATCTTCCCCTAGCCCTGCTATTGCATTCAGCGCGGGGGATATGCAGGAGGATCGTCCGGGGAGCTACGTGCCAGAGGCCGGCCGGGAGAGGAGACTTCTGTCAGGTGAGTAAATTCCTTTTTTTGCAGGTGAAATGTTGCCCACATTGCATTATTTTCTGGTGAAATGTTGCCCACTGCGTTTATTTTCTGCTGAAATGCTGGCAACATTGCGTTTATTTTCTGGTGTCTGGGGTAACTGTTGCTGCATTTATTATTTAATGGTCATAGTTGGCTATATTTGCTGATTTGGGGTTACGGCGGGTATACTAATAAATAGCATCACACAGTTTCTGCACACCCATGATGCAAATCCTCGTTTCACCACATGGCGGAAACGCTGCTTTCTTATGCCTCGCTGTTACATCATTGTTAGCTCCGCCCATACAATTTCATGGCCACGCCCATTTTTTCGGCGCAACACCCCTCTCCCCTGTCCAAGGTGGAACTCAGAAAAATCTAGTCACTGTAGGTTTGAGGGCCTGGTATTTGTCATGTCTTATGTTCTGAGGGGGGGGGGGGGTCATTTTGTTCAAATTGACGTGTTGGCACTTTACGAGAGACAAGAGACTTGTGTTGAAGTTTGGGCACTCAGTCTCAAAGGTTTGCCACCACTGGACTATAGCATAACCCTCCCTGATAAGGAATTACAGCCATAAAACACTTTTCTGTCAGTAAATGGCTTCTGAGAGCAGGAAACATATACAAAGGGTCAATTTGTAGATTTGTACTCTAGCACACTTCAATGAAGGTGTCGAGCAGAGACAATGAAACAATAAAAACTTAACACTAGATTTAAATATAAAATAAAACTGCGGGATATCTAAAGTCATTTTTAGGTGGAGGAGGATAGATACAATTGTTTTTCTCATCAGTTTATTTTCACCTCGGATATCCTTTAAAATCTCCCCCACCCACCATCAGTTCTGTTCATATTGCTAGGCAATTTGTCCCGCAGTAGAAGTACTGAACAGTATAGTGTGTGTGTGTGTGTGTGTGTGTGTGTACACCTCAGAGAATGCAAGGAGTGGGGCTGGCGATTGAACTGTTGTATTTAAAAGGTCAGGTAGGAGACGTGCTGAAGCTCAGGTTACTGGCAGGCAGGTTCAGACACCATTCTTCTATCCAGTTACATGGTCAGGGTAACATGTGATAAAGGAGCTCACACAGTTATCTGATGATGCACGGAAGCTGCACATGCTGCGTGGAACATATGTCACCTGTATTTTGCAGCATTGCCAGTCCTGTTTTTGCCAGTTATGAGACAGTTGCAACAGGAAAGATGCATTGGACTTGTTTTGATAGGTTTTTAATTTATAAATGTAATCTCTGATGCACACACTTTAGTTTTCCAGTTTTTCAGACCCAGATTTTACCCTGAAGATGATGCACTTTACACTCATTGCATGTCAAAGGACTACGATCAAAATTCCAAAAACTGTAAAGGATTTATCAGTCGATAGTGGTGCCATTATGCAGAGTTACACCCAGACTAAAAATTGAGTGGGTTAGTGATTGATGCAGCTTCCATCCATCCTCCGTTCTATTTGATCAGAAATCTCATAACAAGGCAGAGTACCAAGCTGGGAGGAAAAAATACAGAACTTGTGTTTTCTTCACTTTAGGCAATGCACCTAAACCTTTTTTTTTTTTTCTTTATCCGTGTGGTTTGCTAAGCCATCTTTCTTGATGCCCCATTCTGCTTGGCTGGTCTGATAAATAGCTGTGTGCAGGTAGAGCCTGGTACACACCATGCAATATCCCGTCAGATGGGTCGAATTGATTACTTCTGACAGGTCGATCTGATTTGATTACTTTTCTGATCGATTTTGTATAGAAGTGATCTTGAAATCGACCAGAAAAACGCTCGAAAACAGATCAGACCTGTCGGTAATTAATCGATTTGACCATCAATCTAATGGGAAATTTGCATGGTGTGTAGCTGGCATTACCCTGTCTGATAACCACCAGCAAGAGGGTAGCTGGGATGGGATTGTGTTATCTAACTTGTGTTGTCAACACAGAGCCCTCCAGGATGGAGCACAGTGGGGGTGGGGGAGGTCAGGTGTGTCTTTGTATCATCTCAGCAGGGGGAAGGGTGGTCTGCACAAGGTGGATGCAGTCAGGGCAGTCCAGTCAGTAGAAGGGTGCCTGGCTTGTCTACAGATGGCAGATGTGATGCCAGTAGCTCAGTTTTGCTCTAGGACAGGCATGGGCAAACTTGGCCCTCCAGCTGTTAAGGAACTACAAGTCCCACAATGCATTTGCTTTTGAGTCATGAGTGTGGCTGTAAGACTCCTGCAATGCAGAGACTTGTAGTTCCTTAACAGCTGGAGGGCCAAGTTTACCCATGCCTGCTCTAGGATAATGTAGAAAGGAGTATTGAACTTCTTTTGGGTTCTTTGCTGCTGTCCTTTCCTGAACTTCCCATTAAAGAGAGAAAATCCTGTAGCTTTCAAAGGTGAAAAAGTAGGTAAAAAAAACCCTTTTCAAATGATTAAACTTCTGAGCAAGGCCCCCTTTGGCTGTGCTCTGTGGAAATAGGATTACCCTGGCAAAATTTACTTTAGACTAAATACTGGGTATTGTTTCTTCTCTAGGGAACAAGTTTGTTTTATTTGGCTGCTGACCTGGTGGAAGCTAATCCTGTTATCAAAGGGACCAGTTTACCCTTTGCATGAATTGTGCTCCACTGCAACTTGCTTTACTTGACAGCTCTTTGAAGGAGTTCTGTCTCTCTTGTGGAGCATGAAGTCATCCCTGACTGTGAAGGATTTAGCAGCTATTGATGTGTGCAATCGTTCCACAAATCAGGAAGACTAGATCCTTCTAATAGTTCCTGGATCTGTATTTTATGCCTTTTTAAGCGGAAATAACAGCTTTGTTGTTTCACCTTCTAGTGTTGTGTGTTTGTTTTTGTTTTATGGTTGACTAGCAGTTGCATGTGCTTTGATGCATTACAGTAAAAGGGTCTCAAAATAAGTTGAGTATTGTACCATGTTCGCCATCAGTTAGAGGCACCACAATGGCCCATAGTACAATGTAGCAAATTATTTAAAATAACCACTTATACGTTAATTATCCTAATTTCAGCATCAGAAACATTTCCTATATCTATATGTTGCTGTGTACCGGTATGTAGCCCCACCCTCCCAGTGATGTCACATCCTATGCTTTTTAGCTATGCGGAATTCTCCCACCGCATTCTGGGAAACCAGGTATTATTTCTACTGGCTTCAGAATTCTAAGTATTTAAAAATTGTGCAGAGCTGCACCCAACAGCACTTCAGATGTCACCACACGTGGTAACTTCCAGAATTTACCGGTAAATGGTGAATCAAGAGAGGAAAGATTTTACAAAGGGCAAACACTAATTTATAAAGTAATTTAAAGAGAACCTGAACTGAAAATAAAATCAAAATAACTTTGTACTGGTTGAACTCGATGGACGTATGTCTTTTTTCAACCAAAATAACTATGTAACTATGATACACGGGTGATACTTACCTGCTGTGTAGTCTACACCTCAATCTTTCTCCTCTCCTGCGTCCCATTTGACCACTGTGATCGATGGAATTCTCTGTCCTCCATTTTGAAAATGGCCATTACCCCATAACCGCTTCCTGGTCAGCACACTGTTTAGCCGCATCTACACGCGTAGATGCGGCGGCGATGTTCGTTATCAATCGAGCTGCTGATGCGGCTCGATTGATAAGATCCGACAGGACGGATCTCCCCACCGCCGATTCCCTGCTCGTTCCCCGCAAGGGGACAATGGCAGGGAATCGAGCGGAAGAGAAGCGGTGCGGGGACGAGCGGGTATCGAATCCGGCGCGGCGGGTACGCGGAAGAGGCGATCCGGCGGCTAATCGAGCCGCCGGATCGCCGCCTCATCTACGCATGTAGATGAGGCTTTAAACTGTAATATCACCCACTTGAGCCATAGGGAAACATGGACATTACCTTACACATTCAGTTGTAACTGACAGCTGCTGATAGATAACTGACAGCAACTGGTGTATTTCATTTCTGACAAAATATTGTCAGAACTGGAAGGGATCACTAAGAAGAAAATGGTGAGGTAAGTATTTTAATATTCATTTGCCGCAACGTCTTGTGTTTATATTAAATCATTTTACTCACTTCAGGTTCCCGTTAATGTAAACATTTGGGAGTTTTATTCATAATTTACAATTTTACTCATCTGTACAGTGCCTCTTTAAAGCTGGAATTTTTCCATCTTGATTTATCAGCTAACTTAGAGAATCTGTATTGTTAAAATCACACAAAAGTAAACATACCAGTGCATTAGGGGACATCTCCTATTACCCTCTGTCACAATTTCGCTGCTCCCCGCCGCATTAAAAGTGGTTAAAAACAGTTTTAAAAAGTTTGTTTATAAACAAACAAAATGGCCACCAAAACAGGAAGTAGGTTGATGTACAGTATGTCCACACATAGAAAATACATTCATACACAAGCAGGCTGTATACACCCTTCCTTTTGAATCTCAAGAGATCATTTGTGTGTTTCTTTCCCCCTGCAGCTATCTTCCACTGAAGTGTCAGGCTGTTTCTTCCTGCAGAGTGCAGACAGCTCTGCCTGTATGTAATTCCTCAGTATGTGAAAGCCCAGCCAGCTCAGAGGAGGATTTATCCAGCTTGTAAAAGATAATAGAGCAGAGAGAAGCTGCACTGATCTAAATAACACACAGGCAGTGTGCAGAGAGGGGCCTGGAGGGGGGAGATGCATCACAGAACCACAACACTGAAGAACTTGGCAGCCTTCCAGACACAGGCTGACAAGTCTGACAAGAGAGAGATAAGTTGATTTATTACAGAGATGGTGATAGTAGAACGTGCTGCAGTAAGCCAGAACACATTAGAATAGATTTTGGAACTTGTAGGATTGAAGAAAACCGGATGAAATTTTTGTTACGGAGTCTCTTTAAAAGAGAAAAGCTTCCTTTCAGCCATTAAGCGTTCAGTCTACAGGAAGAGTCTGAAGGTTTATTGGTCAAAAGCACATTTTTTTTCCTTGTGAGTTGACAATAAATGGTATCATCCTGATTCAAAACTTCTGCTAAAATATCATATCTGGTTTGATTTTTAGGCACACTGGCTTCTGAGGTTTAGTGTCCTGGGTTTTTCGGGTTGAATCACCCATTGGCAGAAAACCTTGAGTTTACTGGCTTTTTCTTCCTACTGCCATCTTTGTAACCTGCAAAAAGGCCTGACATCCCCAGCTAATAACTGCAGTACCCAAATCTGTGGTATCTAGTTCAAAACGTGAAAACCGAAATCTGAGATGTGTAATGGGAAAGTGTATGATTCATACTGTTTACCTCCCAAAAGTTAGCTTTAAATGAGCTAGTATTTCAACCAGCTCTAATGATTTTGGTTTTTTTTTTCTTTTCACTTTCAGAATTCAATATCTGCACGCCCAACTATCCAAGTACAAGGACTCCAAGGAGTAAGTATTAACTTTACATATCTAGATTGTACAGTTCTGTAAACATTATAAAACCCTTTGTGGACTGGGAGACCTAAAACATCTGGGGGTTTTTTTCCCCAGTCATTTTTTTTCTCTGCATTTTGAAGAGGAAATAAATGGGAGAAAATACTTTCTATTCATTGTTTTAAAACAAACCCTGCTACTGTAGATGTATCCTTTACCAGTCAATTTAAACCCGGGTAAGACTTTATTGGTCCATTTTCATGCTGCATAAATTTGCATAAACATTTACATATATTTACATAAACTCCTAAACATCTGCATATCATTGGTCCCCCCATCAATACGGGTAGGGTGACCTCCATATAGCATTTGTACAGACCTTACCACCTTTGAAGGCTAGATATGGTCAATGAGATGCACATCAGAGGTTGTATGCTACTTGTATGCACACTAGATGAGCTTGGAGGGCAAGGATTCCACAGCTCTTCATTTCTGCTAGATCTTGGAGTAGAGCCGCCAGTATACTGCCAAGTAGCTGGAGGTTTCTCCCTTTTATCTAGCAGCTATGGGTTCTAATGAGCCTTCCCTCTCCTCCCCTGGTGCCCTCTGTGCTGTACTGACTCCCCCCGCTGCAGGGGACTTTGGGAGCCAAGTCCTCATGGCTTTGATTAATAGGAACATGAGACTGAGGGTAGGAACACACTGAGCAGAATCGCATATGCATCTTCCATAGTACATAGTGGAAAACATATGCGATTCTGCCTAGTGTGTTCCTACCCTAATGCTGGGCATACACGGTGAGATTTATGCGCCGGATCGAGCCACTGGCTCGATCCCGGCGCGTCCCCATCGATTACCGCTCGTCCCCGCAGGTGCTCCTTATCTTCCGCTCGTTTTCTGCCCTTTGTCCGCCCGCGGGTATCGAGCGGGGAATCGAGCGCCTCGCTGATTGGACCTGTCGGAAATAATCGAGCCATCAGCAGCTCTATCGATAAGGAGAATCACACCGTGTATGCCCAGCATAAGAGTATGGTAGCGAATAGATTGTAGAGACATAACACTGTGTACTCAGAGTAAAGTGCTGCAATAGATACCAGTGCTGTGTAAATAAACTAGTTAATGGGCTAGGCTACATTGCACTCACTACCGTTTCTAACATATGGAGTTTCAAAAGCAATTTGAAGTTTAAAGAGCAATTTTTAGCAATGAAGAAGTGTGTGCAGTAAACTTTCAGCTCTGTCCTGTGAAGGATTTTTAGTGTAAAAAAGAAAAAAAAAATCCAGCTTGGTTTTCCTTCTGTACTGTGGACCTTTCGGTTTGCATTTGGTAATATCTTATTGTAAGGAAGTGCTGTTCATTGGGCAGGCTTACTGGCAAATCATTAGTGTCCATATTTTGCTGTTTGTAACGGAATGCCATCGGAGTGCTGTATTTCAGTTTCTTGATTCGAGTCTGTGTTTGAATGTTATGCCATAATGTCTGTTTCAGTGACAGAACTGTGCTTTGTATGTAATGTATATAGATTATCAGAACGATCCCACTGTTTACCAATTCAGCATTTCTACCAGCATTTATGCTATGAAGTATACAGTTTGCATTAAAGATGCATGCAAACAAGTCATTAGCATCTCATTGACCATCTCTATTTTAGTACTTAGCTGTATTTCTAAAATTGGGCATGGTAAAAAAAGATGCCAATACTTGAGTTGATGCAGAACACTGCAAATTAACACAGCTTTTAAATGGACCCATCAAATCCTACATTAGCTTCATTCCATTGGCCCATTTTCACACTGCATACATTTGCATAGAAAATTTGCATGATTCTGCAAAGTAAAAAATGGATTCACTTACTTGTGGCCTCTGCCAGCCCCTTGCAGCCTTCCTGTCCTGCGCTGGTCCTCCCACAATCCTCCGTTCTCCCGCCACCAGCCTGTTTCGTTATTGTCGATGCAGCAACTGCACATGCACGCCCTGAGCCAGGTGCATGTTTCTTCACGTTCCCATCCACAATATCTGTCTTCACATTCCCGTCCGCAATAGCAGCCTGCGCTATAAGCTCAGGGCGCTATTGCAGGCGGGAACGCGAATAAAGATACATGTAGCTCGGGGCATGCAGTTGCGGTCAACTTACAAGTCGACGGTAACAAAACTAGCTGGCGACTGGAGAACTGAGGATCGTGGAGAACCGGCACGGGACAGAAAGGCTGCGAGGGCAGAAGTGCCAGGTAAGTGAAACACTTTTTTTTTTTTTCCCCTCCCCTATTCAGTTCCGCTTTAAGCTAAGAATTATTTGCATCTCGTTAACCATCACTAACTAAAAATTGTATTTTTATTTCTGTATTTAACCTCAATGAGGGGAATCTCACCCCCACTTCCTGTTTTAGTTTGACCCCAGTGGTGGAACTGGAAGTATGGAATACATAGCAATTCTTTGTGACCATGCAGGCCTCAGAACTATTATCTCATGCCCTGCAAGGGCTGACTGATATCTACTGTCTACACACAGCTTTGCTGGCATCTGTAAAATACAAATCTTTATACAAAAGTCATCTTGTATGTCTTTACACTGCCCACTCACTGCTCCCTCCATGCACAGCCTTCTTCACCGGAACTAGTGATCTATTGGGCCAGTCAGTCATTACTATCAGGGAATGGAAGATGAGCTCAACCTGCTGACGCAGTGCCTAAATTCACTTCTGTGTGAGCATCCTCCATTGACTGATTAGGTGACAGTGATAACCTTGCTGCTGCTGTGACATCACTCTGACATCAGCAGTACATTTTTCCAGTACCTCCCAGATGCAAAGAAAATAATCCCTGCTCTGCTGCAGCACAAGGATGGACTGAGCCTGAGTTATGATAGTTCTAATTAAAAAGACTTTATTTAAAAAAAAAAAAGCATTAAGTAAATCCTTGAAAAACACTGATATCAAATAGCTTATTATGTAATTTATGTTTGTTAGATCCTGACATTTTTCGGGAATGTATTATAGCTCTTATCTGCTTGTGTATGATAGTGTGCAGGTTGTGAAACCGTTTTCTGCTTTCGTCCCCCTTTATCCTCCCCAACACCCCCACATAGGTGGACTGATTGGGGAGGGATTATACCCAAGAATAGAGGTCTGAAGAAGAAGGGACATCCTGCAGTCTACTAGACACACTTATCTGAGGTTTATACCCAGGTTTGGACAGCTGGACAAACTACAAAACTAGCATTTTGAAGCAAACTAGACTAGTGGCAAACCTGCTCTTGTTAGTTTGTGCATAGGCTAGGGGGCTAGATGTGCAGATCTTTGAAATCGATTACTATTCTGCTGGGAATATACTGTTCGTTTTTGAGGTGATTAGATGGTTAGATAATTTCCGACATCCCATCTCCCATTCGATCGTTTTGCCGCTCGATTCCTGATATAAATGAATGGAAAAAGATAAGAAAAACAAGCAGACGATAAGAGAATCAAGCGGCAAAATCGAGCGAGCGGAGAATCGAGCGAAAAAAACGAATAGTGTATGCCCACCATTAAGCCTCATATGCACAGTACAATTTTCCAACAGATCGACCTGTGATGTGATAAGTTTCTTTGTGTGTGGATGTCCAAATTGTTCCCGATCGATAATACGATTGATTTTATGCTAGCTACTCAAATTTGTTTGGACTGGTTGGAAATTATCTGGTCGATCCGATGGAAAATTGTATGGTGTGTACCCAGCTTTATTGAAGATGGAGAAAGATTGAAATCCCCTGCGTTTGAATGATATCCGTTTTGTTGACTTCTTTATCCTTTCTTCAACCCAAGTGTTTTCAGTTTGGTTTTCCCTTCTCTTAACCTACCATATGTACATGTGCTCAATTGGTGCTGTCTGTCTGTAGCTGTCATTGTGGTTGTTTTGGGCAGGGCTGTGGAGTCCAAAATCATCCGACTCAGACTCCTTAGTTTATGAAAACAACAAGTCAGACTCCAGGTACCCAAAATTACTCCAACTTCTCGACTTCGTAGTCTAATTTTTACAAAGGCTATGGATTTGGTTCAAAAATCATCCGACTCATCAGTTTATTGAAACCTCCGACTCCAGGTACCCAAAATTGCTCCAACTCCACAGCCCGTTTTTGGTGACGGTGTAAGGATGATAGCAGTACTGACAGTCTGAGTAGTTCTGGTCTACAAATAATGGTTGTATGGATGATTGGCAGGAGGCCTCTGACAATGCAGATATGCCATGTGCTGTGTATGTAGCCTTACCTGACGGTGTAAAGCACAAGCCCACAAACTTGTAATACAGCAACGGGTTTTGTGAATCTTGTGCTCAGTACTCCTACATGTTTGTAGATGTCACGGATTGTGTGTTGTGCTCAGCATCCATGTGATGTGCATGTGCTGGTGTCTGACGTTTCAGTAGATTCCCCCAATGCAAATATCAGCTCGTTGTGTTAGAGCAGAACCAAGCTGGAACAAATTCCAAGTTGTCTGTAGGCAGGAAGGGACTCTGTGACCTGTGCTGTGACCCTCCCCCCCCCCCCCTTTCCCTGTAACTGTATGCTGCAAGAGTGGACGCACTTGTTCTTTCTATATGACAAATAGGAAAAGTAAACAGCTACTAAGTTTAAAGCTGTATCTCTGACAAACACCACTGACTTGGCTGCTTATTTCCTTAGAAGTCCTTGAGTTTTGTTCGGATTAAAGGTCACTTGCAAGCAATGCAGCTGGTTACATTTTGAGAGCAGACTTTGCAGGTGACTCAGGGATATATAGATCTGCAGATGAGGCGGTTTGCCCAGGCCTCCCTGTTCCTGCTCTTGTAATATGAAGACTTGTAATGTACGGAGGTAGAGCAGATCCCCTTGCTTTCTTGGAAAGGCTTCTGTGCTGCTGATAATCTATATTGTGAATCTATTTCACATGATTATCTTTTCCAGCAGGTTTTGTGTAGCCTTTGATGCTGCCCTCTGCATAACTGCATTTTGTGTTAACATTCCAGTAATTAACCACACAGGAGCATGGCCAGCCTTGTGTTATTGTTTAGTGATCGCTGGTCATCGGGTCCTTTCTTCTAATTGTTTAAAGCCTTTATTTTCCTTTCTCCGGTGGCGCAGGCTGTATATTTTCCTTTCCGTGCTGTAATTTTGCACTGCACAGATTGAGTAACGTCCCCTAGCAGGAATGTTACAGGATGACGGGCTGCCAAGCTCTCGGTTGGGGGCCGATCTTCTGTGTTCACTAAAAATCTTATTAGCAGGAGTAATTGGAGCAAGTAATTTTGAGTTATTTAAATAGAGACTTGCAAGCATAATCACCTTTTGTTGTGGCATTGTTTGTATATTTGCTTCTGACAGTAAGTTGCGTTTAAAGCAGGCTTGGCACCTTTTACAAAAATAATTCTGTGCTAGTAAAGCTGCCAGGCATTCCATACGCATTTCCCTTTAAGACAGGCCTGCTTGCATCAGTTCCCAAAATACTGGCTTCCCGGAGAGAGCTTATAGGAAATTCCCATCAGGCACAGCACATCTGACGTTCAAATGGTTTTATTGAAGAAAGCAAGGATTACTTTTGTCCTCCTCTCTGTTCCCTCTAAAAGTGTGCTGAAAATACACATAAAACGTTTGTTTTTTAAGTTTCTTGTAGCAATATTAGACCTCTGAATTAAATTTTACTGTGTAAAAAGTTAAACTTCAGGAAAATTAAAAATAATGTTAAAGTTGCCTCGGTTTTACAGCTAACTTGTGTAGATGTTTCCTCACTTCCTGTGTTTGGGACCTCCATGAAACTGAATGGGCTTAGGACTCTTCCCCAGTCTACCAACAAAGCTTTATTTCTTGCAGTTTGTTCACTTTAGAGCGGCTAATCCACTTCCTGTCAAGACAGGAGGTGAATCTGAACCGCAGTAAAAACTCAAAACCCGTTCTATTCTATCTATTTCAAATTTTTTTAGAGCTGATAATTATTAATACAAAGCTCACAGCAAAGTACCGTAAGGATATTTATTGTGTGAAGCAATCATTGGATGTGGAGTCCCTTTGTGATAATAATCTGTAATCTGAGCCAGTGTGCCCAATCCATGAGCCAAAAGGACATCTCAGGTGCTAATATTATGGATAAGATGCCAAATGTAATGCTGGGAATAGTTTTTTTTTTTTTTTTGGGGGGGGGGGGGGGGGGGGGGGGGGCAGTTAGAGGACTCGACGGATAATTTCTGACAAGTCCAATGTGATTTTCGATCGCTTTTCTGATCAGATTTCTCATAGAACTAAATGGAAATCGATTGGCCAGTAAATTTGCCTAATGTTGGGAATACACAATGAGATTTTTCAGCAGAGGATGTAGTTTTGAGGCCTGTGGCTACTTGGCTTCTGGGATTTTTCCAGGCTTAAGCTGTCAAGGTCCTCTGTTATTTTGCAATGTACTAGCTTGGATTATGATATTTACCCTTGAGTCGTTTACAGTTTAAAGTACGTATATGTGTACAGAGTTTTGACACTTGTCTATGCAATGCAGGGCTGAACACATCAGTAGCCAAGTCTGTTAATAAAATCATAGCTGTTGCCTAACTTCCCAGTCTTTTCGTGCTAAATTGTCCACGCCTGTCCTCTGTGGTCTGATACCGGTTTACATTGTCTTGGTGTGCACTCTGTCCTGAAGGAATAAGCCTGGAATGTCCCAAACACCTGTATTTTTCTTATCTCCTTGTCTTGTGTAAAGCCATAGATGTTTACTTGCTCTGGGATTTGTTAAACCAGATGTGTGTGTTCATATGTAAATAGGGTACAAAGCACACGCATACAGGTCAGTGGAATGTTCAGCAGTCGGATGTCTTATCAGGCACGTGTATGCTGATGACAATAGGAAGAACTGTACTGTTTACAAGTTACTGCACTGCTCTGGTCCTGCGTGTGCCCAGCTCACCAGTACCAGTATAGCTTATACCCCATTAAAGGCAAGTACACACGCCGTATTTTTACAAGTGACTGGTCCGTTAGACCCTCCCACAGTGCGGTCGTTCTGCCGACAGTAGCACGTATGTACAACCTGTCGGCAGACTGAGACTGGTTTTGACTGATCTGCACGTTCTACTGTCGGCAAAACGGCCGCATCGCAGGAGAGTCTAATGGACCCGTCGCTTGTAAAAAATCTTGCGTGTACGCGCCTTAACACCACACTGGTGCTTAAACACTTCTACAATAAGTCTGCAATATTTTTCTTTTGTTTTGATACCAATTTTAGTCAACTTTCTATATCCTTTAGCTTTATGCTGGGAATACACAATGAGTTTTTTGGGCAGGAATACTGGCCAATCATTTTTCCGATTGATTCCCATTCACGCCTATGAGAAAAACGATCAAAATCAGATCAGACCTGTCAGAAATGATCTATCGAACCATCTGCCTAAAGCCGTGTATTCCCAGCATTCTCTACATCATGTTTGTGTCTTAATTTTTTGTGCTTTTTTTGTAATGATTGAGTATAGTTTAGTTAGAATATACTCTTTACTTAAAGCCCACGATAGTATTGGTATCGCGGAAATCCCTCATTCTCTTGAGTTGGGCTGGTTCCCACTATAGCAGAATATTGACCCATTTTTTTTGTCCATTTTACAGCTTCGTAAAACGGATAGTCAATTCTACAATCAATAATTATAGCCCATTCTCCTATCGATAATGGATCCTATTAATAGGATCGCTTCACATTTGTGAGCCTGCAATGGAGCCCTGAACAGACTCTTGTGTGGTTAATGATTTGATTTGATTTCTTTTTTTCTTTACCTTTTTATCTCTCCTCCACCCTCCCTGGTGGTTCCAGGAAAACTTCTCCAGGGGTCACAAGCACCCCCTACCCTAGTCTGTAGTCTACTAGAAGGTTCACTAGAACAGAGATTTACATGCAAGCTAATAGCACCAGGGTTTTACTGAAAACTACAGCAAACATCCTCTCACATATCAGTGATGACCGTTGAATCTGAAATATATACTATGTTCTGTTTTTGTTGACTTTTCCCTGATGTGTTCAGTGCAGGTCTGTAAATATCTCTTCCATTAAATTTCCCCTCTACTGCTGGAACATAGACATTAGTCATGCAGCTTCATGGAAAAGAACCGCTTAGTTCTCTACAGTTCTGGAAAGGCAGATGGGACGGTTATGATCAGTAGCTGCAATCTCTTTCCGTGAAATCATCCGCTGCCCATTATGCAACACTAGTTGTCCTGAATGGCTGAAATGGTTGGCTTCCTTTTTAAAGTGGACCTGAACTCTTCCACAGGACAGAAGGAAAACATAACAGAAATGCACCCTGTATGTACTCATTTGTGTCTAATCACTAGTTGTAATTTGATCTCCCCCCTGTGTCACATGACTGCCTATGGCAGATAAGCCCATTTTAAAAGCACAGGCTGTAAACAATATGTCTGCTTCCATGAATCAGGAAGTAGAAACTGTGCAGATTTATTTTAGGATTTGTATCAGCTGTAACAAACAGGGCTGTGGAGTCGGCGTCGTGGAGTCAGGCAATTTTGGGTGCCTGGAGTCGGGAAAAAATGCTCCGACTCCTAATGAATTTGTAACTGTAATTAAAATAGAAAATATGATAAAATGTTCTATTTCTCAGATAATAGTCATTAAAAATGTGTATATATACAGTAATAGCTGTGCTTAGTCCACAAAAATGAAATAAACCAATCAAAATTAGTTACTTGTGCTGCTTCAATAAAGCAGTCCCCGTATTTTTAAGGTCAGATATACATATCTGATTGTGACTGTATATATGATGTGTACACAGGAATCTCTTATATATACTAAATAACATCTATGCTGTAAGAATAAAGCTTAATGTGTAGCTGTGTCACTAATAGAGATGGTCAACGAGATGGAAATAATTCTGCATTGATGCTGATTTATGCAAATGTATGCACTCCCTTTGCTCATGAAATCAAATAATTTGATATGTTAAAATTTGGTTTGGTGGCTACACATTAAAGGGTACCTGAGACGGATGAAAACTAAAGTTTTATACATACATGGGGCTTCCTCCAGCCCCCTTCAGGCTAATCAGTCCCTCGCTGTCCTCCACCACCCGGATCTTCTGCTATGATTCCTGGTAATTCAGCCAGTCAGCGCTGTCCGGCCGCATGCCGCTCCCACAGCCAGGAACATTCTGCACCTGCGCAATAGTGCTGCACAGGTGTAGTATGCTCCTGGCGGCGGAGTGTGTGCATGCGCACTACGCCCGACTGGCTCAAGTACCTGGACTCATAGCAGAAGATCCAGGTGGTGGAGGAGGACAACGAGGGACTGATTATCCTGAAGGCGGCTAGAGGAAGCCCCAGGTATGTATAAAACTTTAATTTCATCAGTCTCAGGTTTACTTTGTTACACAGTAGTACTATACTCTACATATGCACTCCCCACAGAGCTGCAGGGAATCCACTGAGAATGCTGTGCACATTGAATACAGAGGTGTTGTCTGTTTACAAACTCCTCATTTCCCTGCAGAGTACCTGCACATCATTCTTACATGTACCCACACTTACATTGCCTAGGGCCTGATAGATGTTCTTTGTTCCGGTTTGTACCTTTTACAAGTACTCTTACCAAGGTTTTAGTCTAAAGGGAATAAATATAGTAGTCTACATATCCTTCTCACTTCAGTTGTCTTGTAAAATTCCTAAGCGTTGGCAGTTAAGAGACGAATTTCATGTTACATACTTTTAATCAACAAAATTGTAATATGCAAATTAGAGGAGTCGGAGTCGAGGAGTCTGAGTCGGTGGAATCCTAAACTGAGGAGTCGAAATCGAAGTCGGTTGATTTTTGGACCGACTCCACAGCCCTGGTAACAAATACATGTTTGTTTGTCACCATAAAAATCTAATTTCAACAGCAACTGGTCTGAGTGTATTAAGTGATAAAGATGCTAATCCTGCATTCAAAACTTTTTCTGCTGTTATGGTTTGGAGTTATCACATACTTTAGGAGCACTAGCCCTTTAGCCTCCTGGGCGGTTAATTTTTTTTTTCATAATTTAAAAAAATCCTTTTTTTTTTTAAATTTTTTTTTTTGTTTCATGTAAAGCTACCAGAGTGGTAGCTACATGAAACACCACTAGAGGGCGCATGTGGCCCTCTAGTCCGATCGTCGCCGGCATCTATAGCAAACAGGGGAACGCGTATATAACGCGTTCCCCTGTTTGGCTTCTCCTGTCGCCATGGCGACGATCGGGATGACGTCATGGACGTCAGCCGACGTCCTGACGTCAGGCACACCCGATCCAGCCCATAGCGCTGCCCGGAACTCATTGATCCGGGCAGCGCAGGGCTCTGGCGGGGGCCCTCTTCAGCCGCTGCGTGCGGCCGATCGCCGCAGAGCGGCGGCGATCAAGCTGTGCGCGCGGCTAGCAAAGTGCTGGCTGCGCGCACAGCAATTTACAGCGCACAAATCGCCCCACCAGGGGCTGAGATCTCCCC
>NC_090646.1:563234542-563369465 GCF_040937935.1 Hyperolius riggenbachi
CGTGAACGGGGGAGCCAGCGCAGCTCCGAGGGCACCGGGAGAGGAGAGGGAAGGCTCATTAGGACCGAGCCTTCCCTCTCCTTAGGTGAGTATCTGACTTTTTCTTTTTTTCACCGGTACCCATTGGCTTTAAGGTCTTTCTCAACAAAAAGTGCAACTTTCCTTAAAAAATGTGAGCAGCGGGAGTTAGCAGCAGGAACTCTCGGTCAAGTTGCTAGAGCTAGATGTTTATCATCCTTCTGTTCATATTAAAGGATACCCCAAGTGATGTGTGACATGATGAGATAGACATGAGTATGTACAGTGCCAACACACTAATAACTATGCGGTGTTCCTTTTTTTCTTTCTCTGCCTGAAAGAGTTAAATATCAGGTATGTAAATATGATAAAATATTCTATTTCTCAGATAATAGTCATCATAAATAATTTATAAATACAGTAATAACTGTGCTTAGTCCACAAAAATGAAATAAACCAATCAAAAATAGTTACTTGTGCTGCTTCAATAAAGCAGTCCTCGTATACTGTACATACCTGATTGCGACTGTATATATGATGTGCACACAGGAATCTTTTATATGTACTAAATAACATCTATGCTGTAAGAATAAAGCCTGATGTGTAGCTGTGTCACTAACAGAGAGGGTCAATGAGATGGAAATAATTCTGCGTTCTGTACGCACTCTCTTTGCTCATGAAATATTTGATATGCTGTTAAAATTTGGTTTGGCGACTACGAATTAAAGGGAACCTGAGACAGATGAAAAGAAAAAGTTTTATACATACCTGGGGCTTCTTCCAGCCCCCTTCAGGCTAATCAGTCCCTCGCTGTCCTCCTCCACCACCTGGATCTTCTGCTATGAGTCCTGGTAATTCAGCCAGTTAGCGCAGTCCGGCCGCGTGCCACTTCCACAGCCAGGAGCATTCTGCACCTGCGCAATAGTGCTGCGCAGGTGTAGTACGCTCCCGGCGGCGGAGTGTGTGCATGCGCACTATGCCCGACTGGATCAAGTACCTGGACCCATAGCAGAAGATCCAGGTGCCGGAGGAGAGCAGCGAGGGACTGATCAGCCTGAAGGGGGGCTGGAAGAAGCCCCAGGTATGTATAAAACTTTAATTTCATCTGTCTCAGGTTTACTTTAAGTTACACAGTAGTACTATACTCTACATATGCACTCCCCACAGAGCTGCTGGGAATCCACTGAGAATGTTGTGCACATTGAACACAGAGGTGTTGTCTATCACCCATAAACCTGGTTCAGATTGTACATGAAGAATGTGTAATAGAGGAGGAATCCCCCCATTTTCCTGCAGAGTACCTGCACATCACTCTTACATGTACCCACAGTCACATTGCCTAGGGCCTGATAGATGTTCTTGCTTCCTGTCTGTACCTTCTACAAATACTCTTACCAAGGACTAGTTTTAGTCTAGGACTAAAGGGAATAAATATGTCAGTCTCCATATCCTTCTCACTTCAGTTGTCATTTAAAATTCCTAAGCGTTAGCAGTTAAGAGATGAATTTCATGTTACATACTTTCAATCAACAAGATTGTAATATGCAAATTAGAGGAGTCGGAGTTGAGGAGTTGGAGTCGGTGGAATCCTAAACTGAGGAGTCGGAGTCTGTGGATTTTTGTACCGACTCCACAGCCCTGAAGGAAGATAGATACAATCATTTATTTCATTAGTTTATTTTCGCTTCGGGTGTCCTTTAAATGGGGTAGAGCACCGACCGAGAAGATTGCAGCTACAGCAATGAAAGTCTGTGGCACAGGAAGTGAATAGCAACTGGCCTCCTGACAATCATGTAAAAATGATTTATGTAACAAGAAGTTTCTGCTGGACCTGCCATTGACAGACCACACAGAACCAGGAGACTGTTTACAGTGACTGTATGCCACCGCCTATATAGTCCATGCAGAAATCCTGACCACAAGAATAAGATCCAAGGCATGATCATGCAGCTCAGCGACACTCATCCAATATTACCTGGCTGAAACAGCTTTGGGGGTTTTATCTGATTCTTCTTCTTCATTCCATTAGCAGCTAACTTTCTGTTCATTGTCTTGAATATAAAATATTCCAGCTAAAAAGAGAAACAAACAGATTAAGAACAGTGCTATTTGTACTCGCCTGCCACAAATACCACCTGAGTGAACAGATTTATCTTGGTAGAGACAGTAGACAAGAGGCAGCCTATATCTGTGATAGGGCTGGTGCACACCAAGAGCGCTTCTGAACACTTATAAAACTGCTAGCACTTTGAAAAGTGCTTGGCTAATGTATTTGAATGGGATGGATCACACCAGAGCGATGTGATTTTCTCCCAAACGTGGGTCCTGCAGCATTTCTGAGGCGATTCAGCTTCAATGTTAAGTACAGGCAGGGACGGATCTAGACAAAGTTGCGCCTGGGGCAAGGTCAGGTTTTGGCGCCTAAAGGTCAGATTTTGGCGCCTAAAAGTCAGGTTTTGGCACCAAAACGGCGCCTAAAGGTCAGGTTTTGGCGCCTAAAGGTCAGGTTTTGGCACCTAAATTGCAATTCCCCATCCAAATTTTGCCGCCTTTTTAAGAATTCAACAAACTGCGCCTGGGGCAAGAGACCCGCCTGCCCCCCCCCCCCCCCCCTAGATCCGTCCCTGATACAGGTAGTCCCCGTCTTACAAACGGCCGCCGATACAAACAGCATAAATTCCGTGTTTCCATGGGAACAAGCCAAAAAAAAGGTTTCAAATTGGACTTGTAGATTTTGAGAAAATAGATTTAAAAAAAAAAAATCAAAGAAAAAATGGCTTTTAAACGTGTATAAACAGGTACAAAGTGCAGAGGTGAAATAGAGGGGGACACTGGTGGCACAGAGGAGGTACAGGAAATAGAGATGGCACAATGTTCCGACTTAAGAACAGATTCAGGTTAAGAACGAACCTACCGTCCCTATCTCGTTCGTTAACCAAGGACTATCTGGAAAGTGGAAAATCGCTCTGAAAAACGCTAGATCAGAGAGATTTTCTAAGCATTCTTGCTACAGAAGCTGTTCAGTAACAGCTCTTCTGTAACAAAAAATAAAAAACGCTACACCAAAATGCTCCAAAAATCGCTAGGGATCCTTAGAAAATCGCTAGGGATGCTTAGAAAATCGCTAGGCATGCTTAGAAAATCGCTAGGCATGCTTAGAAAATCGCTAGGCACATGCCTAGAAAAATCACTTAAAAAAGCGCTTAGCGTTTTCAGATTATGCTAGCGCTTTTTGGTGTGCACTGGCTCTAGATTTCTTGCTGACACAACATTCTAGCTCTCTTTCTTGGCTATTCTCCACAAGGCTCCAGAATTTCAGAGGCACCTGTGTATGTTTTCAGTAACACACAGATAACCCCTGCAGATGGAACATAATCCTTTAGCTTGAACTCTACAAGGTTGTTATCCATGCTAGCAGTAGAGAAATAACTCACATTTTGTAAGGCTTGGTGGTGTATTCTCCACAGTCAGCATGCAACGCATGAGCTGACGTGGAGGAGGTACACACACTAGCACAAAGAAACAGGCTATCCCTAGTATAGTGGAGGGGAGGACTGACTCCAATAGGAGATTGTGGCGCACAGAGCCGGTGCAGATCTGACAGCCACAAACAATGCTTTCGTTATAACGTCTCAGCGCAAAGTAGCGCTGAGCGCACAAACCAGAACTGAGGAGATCAGGACAGGTAGACAGAATGAACGCTTGCGGCTACCTAGCGACAGCAAGCGTCCAAAACCAGACAGACTGGAATGAGGCAGCCAATGCGATGCGGCGATGGTGTGCCTCACAAAGACAGGACAGGATAGTCAGAAAATAGCAGGATTAAGATAGATGAACGTAACACAGATAAATATACAATAAGTATGTTTTCCTAGCGTATTACAATTACAGCTATCAATGAAACTATTTGTAACGTCTGACTAACATATGTATATATCGGCAGTGAACCGATATATGACATAAGCAGGAACGCTGACTAGGACTGGAGTAATACAGGGAACAGGACTCAGAAGGATTCGCTATCTCTTCGCAGAGATGAACGCAATCCACAAACGGTAACAGAACAGGATTCAGAAGGATTCGTTATCTCTTCGCAGAGATGAACGCAATCCACAAACAGTAACAGAACAGGATTCAGAAGGATTCGTTATCTCTTCGCAGAGATGAACGCAATCCACAAACGGTAACCAGGAGCAGGGTAACTACCTCAGCACGGGTGGTCACGGTACGCGCAACCTACCAAAACGTGCTGGAAAGCTGACTAACTGCACACAGGATATAAACAGTTCGTGTACGTATACATCAGCGACACTGATGTATCAACGTAACACAAATACAAGGAAAATAATAAACGTGCTGGTATGCATATATATTGGCAATGAACCAATATATGATGCAAAGACCAGCAAAGTATCTTTAGAACAAGAAACACGATCGAGGGCTGAAGCGACAGCAAGACAGGCTTAACTGAAGCTATGAAAACCCCAGGAAACCCTGCAGGAAGCAGATCTTTATACTGAGGTCATCCAATGGGAGCAGACATGTAGATTCCCACACAGGTGAATGATAATCAGTCACAAGCTGACAGCAGGGAAAGACAGACAAAGCTATGCAGCTTGCATGGAAATAGATCAGAACTGCCTGAGCTGCAGCACTACTACTTCCAGCAACAGCTGCTGCAGCAGCGATCATCACAGTACCCCCGCCCTTAAAAGCGGATTCCAGACGCTTTTCAAAACTGAAATTCCCAACAAAACAGTCTGACTGATAATTCATGATGACCGGGACAGCCCGGCAAGACCGAATTCCAGAATCAGTCCCCACAAGACTGGACCCATCAGAACCAGAACCTACAGAACCATGCCCATCAGTACTACAAGCCCCAGTGTGACACCCATCAGAACCATGATTTCCAGAAGAAAGCCCTCCGAAACTCCCTGAGCGATACCCACCGCCTTCCAGGAACCGTTCAGAAACGCCAAAGCCTTTGCAATGCCCACCGGTACTGTCTTTACCAACACAAAACCCACTGTTGAACCAGTCCAAGGCACCAGGACAAGTTTTCTCAGAGACCTCCCAGAACACCTTAAAGCTCCAAAGAGATCCCCATAGGTCAGAATGCCCCTTAGGCTCACATGGAGAACCATCAAGAACCCCTATGGAACCTAGGGCAATTCCCGAGTCAGGGCCACAAGGACAAACATCAATATCAGGGCTTTCAGGGACCAGAACCATCTCTGGGCATGCAGGCAGACTGGCAACATCAGAACATGTTCCCACTAAGGAAGCATCAGAGCACGCTAACACCTTAGACACACTTGGGCATTCTGGCACACAAAGAACATCTGGGCACACTGGCACAAGAGAAACCTCTGGGCACGTCAAGGAACTGTGAGCCTCAGGGCCAGCCAAGACGGGACCAAAACCAGGACCGGCCAAAAAAAAATCATCATGACTAGACTTCGCAACTACTGGATTTTTACACGAGAATGCAGGATCAGACTTAGATGTCGCTGATTCCAGCAAAGTCAGTAACAAATCAGATTCAGGGGCACTAACAAGACAGGACAAATCTTCTGATGTATGCACTGAACCAGATAGGGACTCCACAACTACCTCTGGACTGGACAGAGACTCATTTAATATACTGGATTGGAGCTCATGAGGCGCTGCAGAACAAGTCAGTATTGCAGCAGCCCCCACTGGACTAGGCAAAACTGAGGAATTCCCTGGACAGGAAGGGGACTCTGGAACCTCTGCCACAGCGGCCAGAGAACCAGAATCTTTCAGGATACAAGGCAGGGTTTCAGGAATGCTTACTAAATCAGACTGAAATTCTGAGACTTCTGTTATTTTGACCAGAGAATCAGAATTATCCATGTTACAGGGCAAGACTTCTGAAACATGCAGAGGACAGGGCTGGAGTTCCTCGGCTGTTACAACACTGGAGAGGGACTCAACAACATTGGTTAAATCAGACTGTGTACAGGGCAAGGTATCTGACACACTTGCTGACGAGGACAATATTTCAATGGCTTCTGCTTTGCTGGGCAGAAATTCATCAAGTTTTATTAGAGCAGACTGTAATTCCAAAACAGCTGCTAGACAAGTGAATATTACTGCAACACCAACTGAGGTAAGCAGTGCCTCAGACCCTTCTGCTAGAGGGTTTGAAATATCCAAAGTACTGGGTGAAGCATAAGACTCTGCGACCACAGCTTCACTGGACAGGATCACTGAACAGTCCATATTGCAGGGCAAAACCATGGAAGCACCTGCTGGACAGCATAATGATTCTGTGACCTGAGTTTCATTGGAGAGATCTACTGCACAATTCATGGTACAGGGCAAATTTATTGGAAAATTTTCTGAACAAGGTAATAATTCTGCGATTTCAGGTTCACATAGCAGATGCTCTGAGCTATTCACGAAACTAGAGCGAGGTGTAGAAACAGGAAGATCAAGACACAATGTTTGCGCATCTGAATCACCATTCATTTGTAAAATTGGAAAATTCAGATGCTGGGGTTCTGAGGTTACTAGACAGGATTGCTGGGACTCGGAAACTGATGTAGTGCATCTATTGGCATCTGCTGGATCAGACAGGAGTTGAACTTTATTAACACAGGTAATTTCTGCAGAAGTGTTTGCAGAGACAGGCAAGATTTTTCTGGTGTCTGTTTCACTAAACAAAGAGTCATGAGTACTGGCTAGGCTGGACTCGGAAGTCAGCAGGACCTCTGGATTCTCTGCTGAGAAATTTGCGCAGGGCAAGGTTAAGAATGTATCAGTGGCTTCTGTTTTACTGGGAAGTAACACTGAGTTATCCATGGTACAGGGTGGAATTGCAGGAACTTCAATTTCACACAAAAAGAGCTCCGAATCACCTGCTGAATCAGCCAAAGGTGCTGAAGCAGGCGGGTCAGAACGCCAAATTTGCGAATTCGGAGTCACATAAAAATCATCCAAAATCAGTTCCCACACATCAATCAATGGAGCCACAAAGTCATACCCACACACACCAGTTTTTATTAGGTTATAGGCAGACTTAATGCATGCATTCAATACTAATTCACTTTTTGCACTGTAAAATTGACAAAATGAACTTGAATCATTCTTCCATTCATTGACCAGAGCTTCCGTCTCTCCTTTCTCAAATGGAGGATTCCAAGCATACTTAACAGGCAGATCATGGTTTGCAGATA
This sequence comes from Hyperolius riggenbachi, assembly GCF_040937935.1. Taxonomy (NCBI): domain Eukaryota; kingdom Metazoa; phylum Chordata; class Amphibia; order Anura; family Hyperoliidae; genus Hyperolius; species Hyperolius riggenbachi. The sequence goes on from NC_090646.1 coordinate 563,241,766, forward strand.
TGATTGTAGCAGGGACATATATTGGGTTAATTAGCAGGTGATTGGCAGATTCCTTATTCCTAAGAATCTCCAATACCTGTAGCAAGTGCTGAACTGTAGTGTATGCAAACTTTCCTTGCTTCACAAATAAGTTGATTTGTTCAATACTCTGTAATATCTCCTCATAATCATACTCAGATAATTCTTTTAAACAAAAATCTTTATTTTCCCTAGCCAGGGAGGAAAGTTCATTAGTAGTTTCATAAGTCCATTTAACTCCCCTGAAAGACAATTGCATTTCATTATCTGTTAATGGCAGAATCTCATTATAGGTCTCAGTCGCTAAGGATAACGACTCTGCAGATCGGACACGTTTCTTGGAACGTTTGCGTTTGGCCTTAGACCCTGCTGTTTTTGGTGATTTATTCAAGGCTGCAGGAAAATTATCAGTAACACTTTCTGCTTGCTGAACATTTTTGCAAGCAATTGAAGGAGTAGCTGATTGGCCTGCTGCCAGGAGTTCATTAAGAGGAAAAGGCAATGGATCTATGCGCAACCAGTTATGGATCACAAACGCTAGAAATTCCAGCGGTCTATCTTTCAAATCGGAATGATTGAGAACATCAAATGCCCACTGGAATAATTCCCCTTTAAACAAAATATAACTTAGTTGAAGTGCCCAGGTTGAAACAGGAGTCGCTTGGAGATCAGGATTGGCCAGGAACCTGGCACATTCAGAGAAAAACTCATTTTCTGTTTCAGAGCTAAGTTCTTCAAATTTCTTAAAGGAACAGGAACCATAATTAACAGTGTCATACTTTCTGGGAATCCCCCCCACAATGGGGATTGGTAATGGGGTTTTCATAATGTAAGGCTTGGTGGTGTATTCTCCACAGTCAGCATGCAACGCATGAGCTGACGTGGAGGAGGTACACACACTAGCACAAAGAAACAGGCTATCCCTAGTATAGTGGAGGGGAGGACTGACTCCAATAGGAGATTGTGGCGCACAGAGCCGGTGCAGATCTGACAGCCACAAACAATGCTTTCGTTATAACGTCTCAGCGCAAAGTAGCGCTGAGCGCACAAACCAGAACTGAGGAGATCAGGACAGGTAGACAGAATGAACGCTTGCGGCTACCTAGCGACAGCAAGCGTCCAAAACCAGACAGACTGGAATGAGGCAGCCAATGCGATGCGGCGAAGGTGTGCCTCACAAAGACAGGTCAGGATAGTCAGAAAATAGCAGGATTAAGATAGATGAACGTAACACAGATAAATATACAATAAGTATGTTTTCCTAGCGTATTACAATTACAGCTATCAATGAAACTATTTGTAACGTCTGACTAACATATGTATATATCGGCAATGAACCGATATATGACATAAGCAGGAACGCTGACTAGGACTGGAGTAATACAGGGAACAGGACTCAGAAGGATTCGCTATCTCTTCGCAGAGATGAACGCAATCCACAAACAGTAACAGAACAGGATTCAGAAGGATTCGTTATCTCTTCGCAGAGATGAACGCAATCCACAAACAGTAACAGAACAGGATTCAGAAGGATTCGTTATCTCTTCGCAGAGATGAACGCAATCCACAAACGGTAACCAGGAGCAGGGTAACTACCTCAGCACGGGTGGTCACGGTACGCGCAAACCTACCAAAACGTGCTGGAAAGCTGACTAACTGCACACAGGATATAAACAGTTCGTGTACGTATACATCAGCGACACTGATGTATCAACGTAACACAAATACAAGGAAAATAATAAACGTGCTGGTATGCATATATATTGGCAATGAACCAATATATGATGCAAAGACCAGCAAAGTATCTTTAGAACAAGAAACACGATCGAGGGCTGAAGCGACAGCAAGACAGGCTTAACTGAAGCTATGAAAACCCAAGGAAACCCTGCAGGAAGCAGATCTTTATACTGAGGTCATCCAATGGGAGCAGACATGTAGATTCCCACACAGGTGAATGATAATCAGTCACAAGCTGACAGCAGGGAAAGACAGACAAAGCTATGCAGCTTGCATGGAAATAGATCAGAACTGCCTGAGCTGCAGCACTACTACTTCCAGCAACAGCTGCTGCAGCAGCGATCATCACACATTTAGTCAGAATGAAAAAAATAGGCAGTAAAAGCACAGAGCGGGACAACACCATCTTCAGGCCAGGTTCACACTATAAAGGAAGGTAGAAATGCGGCAGGCACTCAGAAGGGGGTATGGCTATGGATTGTATACAGGACACATGAATCACCCTACGGCCCAACACTGTAACGTGCTCTAGGCAAGGGCTGTCCAAATCCAGTCCTCAAGGGCCTTATACATGCCATTGTTTAGGATAGAGTGAGAAAGGTGTTCTACTTGATGAGCCACACCTTTCCTTATCCTCTCCCATTAATTAATTTGAGCTGTGCCAAAAATGTGTGAAGACCTCGGCCCTTGAGGACTGGAGTTGGACAGCACTGCTCTAAGCAATAGGAACAGACTTGCTCCAATAGCAAACAAAGGGGAAACGTCTGGCACTGTTCAGATGTCTAATCTCAACAAACGCTTAATACAATTGATATTGCAGATTTCAATGTAGCATGATGAGAAAAACATTTATATACAGTAATCATTTAGAACTATAAGCAGAGATATCTGCGCTCTCCCTTCATTACAACTTCCAATGACGATTAATAAGACCCCTCAGGGTACAGACTCGCCAAATCTTTTAACGGCGGCAGAGTGAGGTAGCACGCGAGCAGGGAGAGAGTAGGCCACCCGGGAGCTAACTCCTCCTACCCTACGTGTGTCACAAAATACCTCACAAAAAAAATGCACTGCATCAGCAGGACCAGTGCATTTAGACATACATGTCAAAATCCGGCCCGCGGGCTAAATCTGGCCCTCAGAGCCATCAAAATTGGCCCTCCAGTGGTTTTCCCACTTTGCATTTTGTTTGGCTCTCTATAGACCACCAGGGAAGCTATATTGGAGGTAAAGCTCTAGACCACCAGGGAATCGATATGCAGAAGGTAGGGGAAAAGCAGTAAACACTAGGGAACTGTAAAGGGGAGGGTGGGGACCTCTTGACACCAGGGAACTGTATAGTGGAGGGGGGCCAATAGACACCAGGAAACTGTATAGGGGAGTGAGGACTATTAGACACCAGGGAACTTTATAAGGGAGGGAGATAGCCAGTAGACATTGAGTTCGGCCCACGACTAGGTCCCAGTGTACAATTTCAGCCCACTTTGTATTTGAGTTTGACACCCCTGCTTCAGAGTTAGATGTGAACTAGGGGGGTAAGATTTAGGGAGCAGGACATGGAGAGAGTGACTTTAGCTAGAAGGTTGGATTTTGGCCTTGCACAAACACTGAATAATCTTGGCTGAGAATATAGTGCAGAGCTGGGCAAACTTCTCCTTCTCCCCCCCCCCCCCCCGCAGGGTTGTAAGTGGGCGGTGGGGGATTTAAAACTCCTCTTGATCACTGATTCCCGCATCCCCTTAACAATGAGGCAATGATAGCCTATAAAGTTCAAGTGTAACTGTTCCAGCAGAAAGTAAATGCCATAGCCAAGCACAATGTCGTAACAAGGAAATGGTTTTCTGGATGTAAGCCAAAGATAGATGCATGCTTGCACGGTAATTGTAGTGATCTACTCCAAGATATGTATATACTAGCGAGATAAAGTTCTACAATGTGCATTGATAGATCACTTGATTAGCCCAATAAAGCAAACAGTGTCTGCCTGGGGGCAATGATACTGATGCAGACCAAACGTCGTTGCTGCCACTAACCCATTATCTTTGCAGTATAAGTGGACTTGCATAGGAAACTCTTGAGTATTTCCAGTAAAAAGCCTGTCCATTTCAGCTTATCAGCAGGTAATCACAAGAAGTGTAATGCTGGGAATACACGGTTCGTCTTTGAGCCATTTAGATTGCTCGATAGAGAATTTCCGACATGTCCGATCTCCCGTTCGATCGTTTCGCCACTCGATTTCTGATAGAAGTGAATGGAAAAAGATATGAAAAATTAGTGGAAGATAAAAGAATCGACTGCAGAATCGAGCAGCAAAAAACAATCGAGCGGAGTATGGAGCGCCAGAAACGAACTGTGTATTCCCAGCATAACGGATGGTTCACACGGATGCTTGGCACCGTTTACTGCCAAGTGTTCGGGACACATTGGCTAAACAAGCACAACAGGAAGCCGACGATCGCCGTACTGCCGCCCCGGAATGAGACGTCACAGGATGACGTGGCTTCCGGCCACCCCAACGCCGCCTGCCGTCCGTGTGAACCAGCCCTAATTTGAGCTGTCTGCTTTGACTGAACTGTAGTTATGTGCTAATATGTAAACACAGGATGTTAACTTTCTGTACTCCCATGAAAACAGGAAGTATACACAGCAGATTTATTGTAGTTCTGCAAGTTGTAACAAACAAATGTTTTTCTGTAAAGCTTATTATGCTATTGCTTATCTTTTAGAGTTCTGGTTTTAGGTCCGCTTTAAGCTCTCTGCTGTCATCAAAGATGGATGGACACTAATCAAAAGTGCTGTTGCTTGCTCCCCAAACTATAAGCACAGTAGGCTTAAGCCCGGTTCACACTTCCGTTAGTGGCTAATGAATCCGTGAAAACAGATCTGATCACCGGTTGATCGGATCAGTTTTCACTCCGTTTGCTTTCGTTCCGTTTCCTCAGATACTCCCCAGACCACCAAAGTGGATTTTGCCCCTTAGAACTGTCTGTTTCTTCACTAGTGTGAAGAAATGTTTCATTTTCTCATTGCCCCCAATTTAGCGTTTCAGCTTCCATTTCCGTCCTGCTGGACTCAATGGGCCGTAAAAATTGCTGCAGAAGGAAACTTGTGGTCCGTTCAGCGGATCGTGCGGAACGGATGCGTTTGAACGGATGAATGTGAAAGGATCCATAGGTTGACATTGGATCCATTCACGTTAGGATCAGTGCCGACCTGCGAACAGAATGTTTTTTTTTTTTTTACCACCAGTGTAAACCGGGCCTTATACATCCATAGGAAGAACAGTTAATGCCATCTGTAAGCAAGTCTTAAAGTGTATGATTTCTCTTACATGTATACAGGCAATAGGGCCCCATTTCCATGCATCAAAACAGGTTAATCTTTAAGGAAACTTGTAATGACAGAAATATAGGTCTGGCTATTGCTGATCACATCCTCTCTTCTGTGCTTTCCCTACTCTCTCCATTGACACAACCTTACATGCATGGCTGAGCCAAGCTTATGAAATATTTAACCTGTGGGCAACCGGATCGTGCCTGCACATCTGATTGCCTTCTAATGTATCTGTGAAGCTTTACCTGTGGAAATGAAATGGACTGTTTCTTAAAGTAGCATGAAAGCGCAATATTAGGTCTCTGTTCATCTGGGCACAACTCTGTACTGTATAGTGATTATCAGGACTGTGACACCCAGAAAGGCAAGTAACACAGATTTATCAAGTTAGGTAGGTAAAGAAAGGTTACATTTAGGGGTATTCAATGTTGAGCTCAGGCTGAAGGTGGCAACACACGTCACAATTTTTCTGTTCGACTTTACCACAATTCAATGAAAACAATTGGTTGCGCCGAAAAATTGAAAGGTTTTTAAATTTTCCACCAAGAAATCTGATTGAATTTCCCATTATTCTCGACTTTTTCCAAGAATTGTATTATTTGTGATGGATTGTCAATTTGTATTCAACCAGAATACATTGTACAAAACTATTCAGTGCATACCAAACTTTGTTGTTTGTATAAACAGCAAAATGGATGGAATTATGAAAGAGTGTGTGTGCGTGTATGTAATGAAAATATGGAAAGAGCATATTATGGTATGTAGGGTAAAAGTAATATACTGTATATGGAAATTGTTTTTTTTTGTAGAATTGTTATAATACGTAACCTTATACTTACTTATGTAATTAATAAACAGCTATCATGGAGTGTTTGAAGCAAAATAAAGTGTGGTAAATGCAGTTGTAATGCAGATCAATCGATCTATGAAATCCATTGATCGATTTTCAGCCGATTTCGATCGATTTGATCTACCTGACAGGATGGAAAATCTAGGTCGATCTGCCGCTGGCAGCAGATTGATGGCCCAAAGAGTTGCATTGGATCTAATGGTCCAATAATGAATTTAGATCAATTTCCAATAGATTTCATTCTGAAATCTATTGGAAATCTGTTCCTAGTATGTGGCACACATCAGATAGATTCCTGTTAGATTCAACTTGACAGGCATCTAACTGAAATCTATCTGATGGTCGAATCTGCTGCAAATCTATAAGTGTATGGCCACCTTTAGAAGCAATGTGGCGTTCAGTGGTCATTAAAATGTTAAACAGCAAATGATGATCACATGAGATATTGCTAGATGTACAGAGATGGAATACGGTGATAAATGTCACAGTGGAAAAAGTAGTTATATGAAAAAATGATCAAAAGCTGATTATTGAGTGAAAGGCCATGCAGGAAAGTTTTTTCTTTAATCCAACCAACTTTTTCGACGTTTACGCTCTTTTTTTCCCTTTTATCGGCAATCCTGATCACATGTGTGTTAAATTGAACAATTCCTTCAAAACTTCCAATCAAACCGAAACCTTGGATCGGATTGATTGAATCAAAGTAAAAAAAATAATTGTGTGGCCACCTTGATGGTGAGGAGTTATTGGTAGAGCCAACAGTGAATCACAAGGGAGGTTACAGTGTGAATTGTTATGGAATACTGGCAATGATAACACACATATAAAAGTGTTTACATTCTTATTGGTGGTCAGAAAACATTGAGAAAATCCCATGAGGAGATTGACTCACCCAAAACCTGCCAGTTTTGTCAGATTTTAATTGATTCTTTTTTTTTTTTTTTAAACTTTTGTTAACTTGCTAATCAAGTAAAGGAGAATACTTTTAAAATATGTATTTTTAAAAATCAGTGCTTGGATGAATGCACTATCAAATAAAAACAAAGATCATCACTTCTTGCTGGGTAGACTTCCCATCACAGACATCCAGCTGAGAGGAGTCACTTGTGGCTGGATGAAACTTCCCTCTACAGCTTTTAGATACTCTGACAGCAAACTAATTGCCTCACTCTGGTTAGTATTGCTAGTACCGGGAACAGGAAAAGAACTACAGGTAGTCCCCGGTTAACGAAGATAGGGATTGTAGATTAGTTCTTAACCTGAATCAGTTCTCAATGGCTCAACACTGTGCCATCTTTCTCACCTGTGCCTCCAGTGTCCCCCTCTGTCATCTCTGCCCCCTCTGTGTCTCCTTAGGTCTCCTTTGTGCTTCCTTGTGTCTCCCTTGTGCCACCTTCTGTCTCCCTTGTGCCTCCATGTGTCTCCATGTGTCGCCCTTGTGCCACCTTCTGTCTCCCTTGTGCCTCCATGTGTCTCCCTTGTGCCTCCATGTGTCTCCCTTGTGCCTCCATGTGTCTCCCTTGTGCCTCCATGTGTCTCCCTTGTGCCTCCATGTGTCTCCCTTGTGCCTCCATGTGTCTCCCTTGTGCCACCTTCTGTCTCCATGTGTTTCCCTTGTGCCACCTTCTGTCTCCCTTGTGCCACCTTCTGTCTCCTTTGTGCCTCCTTGTGTCGCCACAACATCTCACCCGTTCCATGGTGGCCCCCTTTAATCAGCGATGTCCGCTCTCCAATCGTGGTTCCCCATAGCGGCTTCTCTAGCGTGGTGTAATGATGTAATCAGGAGGAGCCGCCAGTGGCTGCTGCTCCTCCCGATTGCATCATTACACGACACTAGAGAAGCCGCCAGGGGGAAGCGTGAATGGAGAGAGGACGTCGCTGATTGATGCAGACCGCCGACAGGAACAGGTGAGACATATTGCGGCTTTTGTTGCATCTACTCTGCTATGTCCCCGACTTTTCCCTCCTGTATATTGGCTGGCCAGCTTCAGGGGGCGGAGGGGAGAGACTTGAGTGCCTAGCACGCTGCACTCACATGTAGCAATGCCCTGAAGCTGGTTGCCGCTGCTGACAGGAGGTCGGGTCGGGGCATAAATAAACACTGGTGTTGCAGCTGCGGGCGGCCGGTGCTCCAGTCCAGTGTAGTTAGAGCAAAGCTACAGAAAAATGGCTACCGATGTCTGCATTTGTGGACATCGGCAGCCATTTTCTTGTAGCCTGCTCTAACTACGGAGCAGAGAAGTAGGGGGAGAAAGACCAGAGCGGGACCCGGGGACACATATAACAGGTGCCGCACGTCAGAGTGGGGGGGGGGCGGGCCCCCTGGGAGCTTGGAGCCCATCACTGTAGTGCTGTTTGTCCCCCCCTGATGGCGGCCCTGCTGGTAAGTATTTGACTAAGGAGTCTGAGCCATTTAGGGTACCTGGAGTCGGAGGTTTCATAAACTGAGGAGTCGGAGTTGGAGCCGGATGATTTTTGTACCGACTCCACAGCCCTGGCTCTTTCTCCTTTGTTTGTTTACAATCATGCACATTTGTAGCTCTTCTTGGCCACATAAATTGGTGTAATGGAGGAGGAGGAGGTGCTCCAAAAATAATTTTGCTGGGGCTTGGCTCATAAACCTGTAGAGATAAATAGTATTTAACAGAACTCAGACACTAGTATGGATAATGCGTTTCATGGAACACAGTGCGCTTCTTCAGATCAATAAGAACAGTGTCTTATTAGTGGTCTAGGAGAAGTGAGCCAGGACCACAAGACACTGTTCTTATTGATCTGAAGAAGCGGACTGGGCTCCATAAAATGCATTATACATGCTAGTGTCTGAATTCTATTAAATACTTTTTACCTCTAAAGGCTCAGTCCTTATTTTAGAGGTAAGGTTTATGACCCAAGCTACTGGCTATCGGTAAATTATTTTGGGGGCACCTTCTCCTCCATTACAGCTATCAACAGCCCCCATTATATGGGGGTTGTATTGTTTTTGAACTTTTTTCTGGAGTGCGATCTTACCATCAAGGATGAACGAAGCAGGGTAAAGACCGGTCTTCCTCACAGGTCTACATACTGTGGTTGCTAGCCTTGCAACCCACCTTTGTGAATATATTTCTGTTGCTTACAACTTGCAGGCTCACTGCCTAGACATATTACACCATAAGGACTCCCACTCTCTCCCTTTGTGCTTTTTGTCTTTCTGGAAGGTCTAAGGATCCCAGGAGACCACAACAATATGGTTACATAAATTGGTGAGTTGGGCCAGATTTGGCCAGCGGGCCCGACACCTGTGGGCTAGGTGGATGAAGAGTTGGGGTCTGTACAGGTCACGCGGGGACACGGAGCCAGGATATTAGGTTTTGCAGCCAGTTAAATGTACACCAATCTGCATAATTATGAAGGGTTTCATACAAGGACACGCAAATTGCACAGAAACAACTACCCTTTTGTACTGCCCAGTTTCCCATTAACTTGCTCTATTTTTGCTAAGAAAAATGAAGGCCACAGCCTCCCTGGATAATAGCTCACCAGATAACGATTACCCTTGCTCTTTCTAACAAGCTTACTGTGCGGAATAATCATTCACCCACAAGCCCGTCTGGAAAAGACACACTTTGTTTGGATGTGGCTGTGTAAACGTGCAGGAAAGAAACCTACCCCATCTTACAATAGACCCGATGTGCAACTACACTGCTGACATGGAAAAATACATGCTTGGCTGGGATTTCTCTACAGAAGGCTTTTTGTCTGCAAAAGACATTGTGTATTAGAAGTGAATAATGTGTGCCGTCACAGAGATTTCTTATTTTAGACCACTCAGTTAAATGGTAGGCTGTCAGCATGTGCAACATTCACTCATCTCAGCCAAGTCTAGAATTTTCCTGGTGCCGGGGCCTAAACATTCCATGTTTACCAGAAGCATTGCACTTGGCACAGAAGACATCGGGCACAGCGTGACTGAGGAACGCACAGCATCCGATCTGCTCTTTACAACAGAAAATGGGGATAAAAAAAGTCATTTTGAGCTTTACAATGTCTAAGGATGCCTGAAGTGAGAGGGATATGGAGGCTGCCATATTTATTTCCTTTTACAGAAAACCTGTAATGAGGAAAACCTCCCCTGGGGGTACTCACCTGGGGTGGGGGAAGCCTCCGGATCCTATTGAGGCTTCCCCCGTTGTCCTCGGTCCCACTGCGTTGGAAATAAAGCTCCCCGAACAGCAGGGATGTAAATATTTACCTTCCCGGCTCCAACGCAGGCGCAGTATCGGCTCTCCGCCTCGGAGGTAGACGGAAATAGCCGATCGCTGTCGGGCCGCTCTACTGAGCAGGCGCAAGTTTCCTGCGCAGTAGAGCGGACCCGACAGAGATCGGCTATTTTCGCCTATCTCCATGCGGAGAGCCACAACAGCGCCCCCGTTGGACCTAGGAAAGGTAAACAAATCAGCGCTTGTCAGCCTCGTCGAGGGAAGATTCCGGGACACTTTGGGGGAGCCAGCACTGGACTGCCTGCAGCTACAGGAGTGGGGGAAGCCTCATTGGGACCCTGAGGCTTCCCCCTACCGAGGTGAATACCCCCAGGAGAACTTTTTTTTGTTACAGGTTCTCTTTAAGCAATATCAGTTGCCTGGCTATCCTGCTGACCCTTTGCCTTTAATACGTTTAGCCATAGCCTCTGAACAAGCATGCAGCAGATCAGGTGTTTCTGACAATATTGTCAGATCTGACAAGATTAGCTGCATGCTTGTTTCTGGTGATTCAGTCACTACTGCAGCCAAATAGACCAGCAGAAGGAAATAAATATGGCAGCATCCATATTCTCCTCACGCCAGTTGTCTTAAAGGAGGTGTGTGTGTGTGTGTGTGTGTGTGTGTGTGTGTGTGTGTGTGTGCGCCATGTGCGACATCAGGAGCTTACTGCGCAGACGCAGTACAAAAAAACTTCGTACTGTGTCTGTGCAGTAAGCGCCCGATGAGTCGCGCGCAGGAGCGAGCACTATTCGTCTTCTTAGACGAATATTAGATCGGGACTAGCGGCGGGGAACAGAGCATAGTTTTATCAATTGCAATAGATACACAACACGTATCAGAGTGACCCCATTTCCTCTTTACATCAGGACTGTGGAGTGGAGTGTACAAAAATCATCTGACGCAACTCCTCAGTTTATGAAACTACCGACTCCAACTCCAGGTACCCAAAATTGCTCCGACTCCACAGCCCTGGTTTACATACATGTTGTGTATATGAAGCAATTAATCTAAGAAGTTTGAAAACACTACTGGAGTGCCTCCTGGCTTTCAGTTTGCATACAGGAGTGAGTGGAGGAAGTGAAGCACTGCAGGAATGGCTCCGCCTTCCTGAAAGCAGTATATTGCATTATCCAGGCCTACAAAGCTTTGTCATTATACTAAAGGTGGCCATACTCCTGTAAAAAAGCTCCCAATGTAGCAAAAAGATCAGAGAGGGATCTATTCCTATCACACACAGGACACCGATTTTCAATACACTGTATGCAAAAAAATAATCTAATGCTGGATATGCACAATGGAATGTTTCTTGTCAGATAGAAAGATTGTTTGATAATGTCCAGCATGTGCAATCTGTTCACAATCGAGAAATAAATTGATTTTGTTCACGCTACAATTAGCTGCTCTGGTATGCCATGCTAGATTGGGAAGACCTTGTGGCTATAACGGACACAACAGAACACTGGATGAAGAAGCTCAGCAAGCATCATCAAAAGTACCTTTAATCTGCTGTTTTTTAAAAAAGGTGTGTGTATGTGTAATGGGGAGGGGGGGGGGGGTGTTAAATGGCATAAGGCTTTATGCTTTGAACTTTAGAAGTTCTCCAATCATACTTGCAGAGATATGAAACCTAAAGAGCTTTCTGCATAACACATAGGGCCTGATTCACAAAGCGGTGCAAAGTGTTTGCACGCCAGTGAAAAGCCCTTTATCACGCCTAAACTCAGTTTAGGCATGATAATAAGAAACTCGCGCCAACTTTCCGCGCAGGCGCGCGCGCAGCGCCCATTAAGCCCTATGGGACTTTGCGCGCGCAAAACTTTGTGCGCTGGACTTTGCGCGCGATAATCAGCACAAAGCGGTGCTAACTCAGCGGTGCAAAGGTTATCATGCCTAAAGTCTTTTAGGCGTGATAACTGAGTTATCACCACTTTGTGAATCAGGCCCATGGTGTTTTGTTGCCATGGCTGCAAGGAAGCAAATTTGGAATCATTTGATACTTCCAGATCTTATTGGAATACATTTACAAAATTGCTTGTGTAGCAATGACACTTGCATGTTCTATCAGGTTTTTTTTAAACAAAATCTTGAATAAAAAAAGAAAAAAGATAAACAGGTGAAACTCGAAAAATTAGAATATCGTGCAAAAGTCTGTTTATTTCAGTAATTCAACTTAAAATGTGAAACGAATATATGAAATAGACTCATTACATACAAAGCGAGATATTTCAAGCCTTTATTTGTTATAATGTTTATGATTATGGCTTACAGCTTATGAGAACCACAAAATCAAAATCTCAGACCATTAGAATATTGTTAAAATGTTCAATCTTCTAGGCTCAACGTGTTAAGGCTCATACACACATCAGACTATAGTCTTTGGAAAATGAAAGATCACAGACCAATCTTACCACCCTTCATGTAGTATGAGAGTCATACTATACACAGTCTTTTCTATGGAGCTGAACTCCACATCAGAAAAAAATCTTTGCAAGATGCTGCACACACAGATGCTGTACAGACACAAAAGATCAGTATCTGCAAAAGATCTGTTCCTGCCAAAAATCCATTCCTGCACATTGCAATGAAAGTCTATGAGATCTGCAGATCATCATACACACATGATTTAACTGACATTCATCGGCAGATCAAGCAATTATCTGCAGATCTGAAAATCCATCCTGGTGGATCTGATCTGCAGATGAATGTCTGTTAAATCATGTGTGTATGATGATCTGCAGATCTCATAGACTTTCATTGCAATGTGCAGGAATGGATTTTTGGCAGGAACAGATCTTTTGCAGATACTGATCTTTTGTGTCTGTACAGCATCTGTGTGTGCAGCATCTTGCAAAGATTTTTTTCTGATGTGGAGTTCAGCTCCATAGAATAGACTGTGTAGGTATGGCTCTCATACTACATGAAGGGTGGTAAGATTGGTCTGTGATCTTTCATTTTCAAAAGACTATGGTCTGATGTGTGTATGTGGCCTTAGACTCTAATCGGCTAATTAAAGGGACTCCGAGCTCAACAACAAATGCAAAATAGTACTCACCCGGGGCTTTCCCCAGCCCAGTGCTGGTCGGGAGGTCCCACGACGGCGTCCTGGCTCCTCTCCTAGTCCCCGCTCCGGAGTGGCTGACCGGGCTTCTTCATCCGCGTATGACGTGGCTGACGTCACACGCCGGCAGTACGGCGCATGCGCATTTTAATCGCACATGCGCAGTACTTTCACGCCGGCCGCCGTGATGACGCGAGGCGGCCGGCGTGTGACGTCAGCCGCATCATACGCGGAAGAAGAAGCCCGACACTCGGCCGAGTGTCGCCCGGGCTGCCGCCGGTCAGCCATTCCGGAGCAGGGACTAGGAGAGGAGCCAGGACGCCGTCATGGGACCTCCCGACCAGCACTGGGCTGGAGAAAGCCCCGGGTGAGTACAATTTTCATTTTTAAGATGAGTTCGGAGTCCCTTTAATCCAACACACCTGCATATATACAGTGGCTTGCAAAAGTATTCGGCCCCCTTGAAGTTTTACACATTTTGTCATATACCTGCCACAAACATGAATCAATTTTATTGGAATTCCACATGAAAGACCAATACAAAGTGGTGTACACATGAGAAGTGGAACGAAAATCATACATGATTCCAAACATTTTTTACAAATAAAAACTGCAAAGTGGTGTGTGCATAATTATTTGTCCCCCTTTGATCTGAGTGCAGTCAGTTGCCTATAGACATTGCCTGATGAGTGCTAATGACTAAATAGAGTGCACCTGTGTGTAATCTAATGTCAGTACAAATACAGCTGCTCTGTGAGTGCATCAGAGTTTGTCTAAGAGAATATTGTGAACAACAACACCGTGAAGTCCAAAGAACACACAAGACAGGTCCAAGACAGGTCAGAGATCAAGTTATTGAGAAACTTAAAGCAGGCTTAGTCTACAAAAAGATTTCCAAAGCCTTGAACATCCCACGGAGCACTGTTCAAGCGATCATTCAGAAATGGAAGGAGTATGGCACAACTGTAAACCTACCAAGACAAGGCCATCCACCTAAACTCACAGGCCGAACAAGGAGAGCGCTGATCAGAAATGCAGTCAAGAGGCCCATGGTGACTCTGGACGAGCTGCAGAGATCTACAGCTCAGGTGGGAGACTCTGTTCATAGGACAACTATTAGCCATGCACTGTACAAAGTTGGCCTTTATGGAAGAGTGGCAAGAAGAAAGCCATTGTTAACAGAAAGCATAAGAAGTCCCGTTTGCAGTTTGCCACAAGCCATGTGGGGGACACAGCAAACCATGTGGAAGAAGGTGCTCTGGTCAGATGAGACCAAAATAGAACTTTTAGGCCAAAATGCAAAACGCTATGTGTGGCAGAAAACTAACACTGCACATCACTCTGAACACACCATCCCCACTGTCAAATATGGTGCTGGCAGCATCATGCTCGGGGGGTGCATCTCTTCAGCAGGGACAGGGAAGCTGGTCAGAGTTGATGGGAAGATGGATGGAGCCAAATACAGGGCAAACTTGGAAGAAAACCTCTTGGAGACTGCAAAAGACTTGAGACTGGGGCGGAGGTTCACCTTCCAGCAGGACAATGACCCTAAACTTAAAGCCAGGGCAACAATGGAATGTTTTAAAACAAAACATATCTATGTGTTAGAATGGCCCAGTCAAAGTCCAGATCTAAGGCCCTGCTCACACTGCACGCGTTTCCAGCCGCGTTTTGGAAACGCGTGCAGGTGGCCGACACGCACGACATCAGACAGAGCATAGAGTGCACTGTCTGATGTTCACACTGCATGCGTTCCGGACCTGTGCGGTCCGGGAACGCATGCTGCACGCATTTTTTGTAAAAACGCATGGCTGTCCCATTCACTTTTCAGTGATGGGATCAGCCACGCAACGCACACAAACGTGGATGGCGTGCGTTCGTACGCGTTGCGTTCCGCACGCATGGCCATCCGCGTTTGTGATGTGAACGGGGCCTTAAGCCAATCGAGAATCTGTGCCAAGATCTGAAAACTGATGTTCACAAATGCTGTCCATCTAATCTGACTGAGCTGGAGCTGTTTTGCAAAGAAGAATGGGCAAGGATTTCAGTCTCTAGATGTGCAAAGCTGGTAGAGACATACCCTAAAAGACTGGCAGCTGTAATTGCAGCAAAAGGTGGTTCTACAAAGTATTGACTCAGGGGGTGAATAATTACGCACACCCCACTTTGCAGTTATTTGTAAAAAAAAAAATTAGAATCATGTATGATTTTCGTTCCACTTCTCATGTGTACACCACTTTGTATTGGTCTTTCATGTGGAATTCCAATAAAATTGATGCATGTTTGTGGCAGTAATGTGACAAAATGTGGAAAACTTCAAGGGGGCCGAATACTTTTGCAACCCACTGTATGTTTCACCTTCTAAGTTGAATTACTGAAATAAATGTTTTGCACGATATTCTAATTTGAGAGTTTTACCTGTAGCATTAAAGCAGCAAAGGTAAAATCCAGGGTACCACTGAGATAAATATACAATTATTTTACTTACCACGCCTCCAAAGTATTTCACAACATAGAAGTCATTCAGGGAATGCAGCTCCAGATAGGTGGCTCCTATGTCCTTGGCAAGCTGAAGCCCTTCATTAGTGGTAACACAAATCTCTCTGTCTGAGGTACACATAGGACAAGTACAGAGCGGACCATCTAAAAATAATTGACATTTACTGTGAAATAATGATATACTTCTGCTCTCCTAAACTATTACAGCATGCAAAACACAAGTAGCCTGCCCTATAATACAGGACCAATAGCAGCTATAATTTAAACAAAATTAAAAATTTATACATTAAACCGCGCATGCGCAGTACTGTCACACCGGCCGACGTGATGATGCGAGGCGGCCGGTGTGGTGACGACAGACGTGACGTTTCAGGAAGAAGGAGCACGACACTTGGGCCCAGAGTCGCCGGGGAGCCATTTCTGGCCAGGCCCTGGGAGAAGAGCCAGATGGATGCCGTTGGACCTCCCGACCTACGGTGGGCTGCAGAAAGCCCCAGGTAAGTACCAATTTTGTTTTTATTTAGAGCTCGGAGTCCCTTTAAAAAACGTATCCGTGGGTCAGTTTTTTGGCCCAGACCAAAACCGGAGCCACGGATACCAAGGTTAAAATAACGGCCGTCTTCACACACTTTAAAAAGTTGATCTGCGGGATCCGGTTTGAAAACTGAACGGAGAGTCCGAATTGGCAACATTTTCACGGAGCCCGGATACACGTGTAGGCAATGAAAGGCAATACAAAAACGGATCACCCTCTACACAGGCTAATTTGCACACAAAAAATGGAGTGAGAACTGGTTTGCCTACTGCCTGCTCCTCCCCTTAATGTCATCTTTGCGGACCTCCCCCCAAAAGGATGTACCCAGGTAGCCTGTAGGTGATAGTAGCCAGGAAGGGGGCAGCGGGCACAGCGGCAGGGAGGGGGTCAGACCCCTCCTCTGTCACCTGGGTCCCCCCATCCCCGCTCCAGCTAAGCAGTGAGCGGGGAAGCAAGTACCTACTTCCTTCCTCCACTCGCCGTGTGACTTCCTGCAATGCCGCCCACTGAAGTATAGAGGGCGGCATTGCAGGAAGTCACACGCCGAGCAGTGGAATGCAAGGAAGGTAATTGCTTCCCCGCTCACTGCATTCGCAAATAGCTGGAGGGGGAGCAGGGACGGGGGACCCAGGTGGGGGGGGGGGGGGGGGTCGACCGCCCCTTCCCGCTGCTGTGCCTGCAACCCCCCTTTCTGGCTGCTACCCCCTCCAGCTCTCCCCCCTCCCACGTTCTGTAAAACGCGAGTGGACTGGAAAAGCCCGGACCATGGATTACGCTCTGCAACCGCACCAAGTGTGGACCAAGCCTCACTCAAACTTCGTAAAAATCTTTCATGATACATCTAAAATTAGAATGGACATCCTCCCCCAGAAACTTCCCGCCTCCCCAGCCCCCTCAACCCACACGCATCCACACAGCACAAGCATGGTAGCTAAATGGTCATACCTTAAAGTGAACCCGAGGTGAGATGGATATGGAGGCTGACATATTTATTACCTTTTAAACAATCCACATTGCCTGGCTGTCCTGATGATCCTCTTTCTCCAATACCCTTAGCCATAGACCCTGAACAAACATGCAGATCAGATGTTTCCAACTAAAGTCTGACTGGATTAGCCACATGCTTGTTTCAGGTGTGCGATTCCCAACTACTGCAGCCAAAGAGGTCAGCTGGGCAGCCAGGCAACTGGTATTGTTTAAGAGGAAATAAATATGGCAGACACCATAGTCCTCTCACCTCAGGATCCCTTTAATTTCCTTCACTAGATCTACATGACCCAAGATAATAATGTAAGATCATCTCAAACAGTGAAAATGATGCATCAGTGGAGGAGTCCCAAGATGTCATTTAGAGTTACAATATGTTGGATAACCAAAGCAGATTGGTCAGCACCATCATGCCCCTCTCTCCATACAGAAGAGCAGGTGGCTCAGCTGTTGCACAGCAGTATGTGCATGCAGCTTGTGTTCCTTATATGGTCACTAGAAACTATTATTCTCCCAACCCTCTTTTAGGCCTTGTTCATTGTGCTGCATTGCGGTGTGACATTGTGTAACACGGCTTAAGCACTGCACTGCATCACCTGTGCGACCTTCACAGTGCTGCGGTAGTTCTGCGGTATAACAGGGTTCGGTATGGCAACGCACGTCATGCGCTAAACGTGTACATTAACAGGTACAGTGAAGCATACTTTTCATTTAATATATGCTTCACTGTATGCAACACAGCGATGACTTGCGGTAACAACTTTTTCATTCCATTGCCTTACTGTTATACAATCCAACAAAATGTCCCACTGTAAACGTGGCCTAAAGTGAATGAGTTCCAGGCTCAGCTTCCACCCAGGAGTATGTATGTTCTTCTCTTATGAGAATGGGTTCATCTACAGCTCAAATAAACAAAACAAAAAACGACAATCGGTATAAAACAGCTTATCTGAAAGGGAAAAAAAAAAAAAAAGACTGCTTGTGAATTGATTAATGTTTCCAGTAAAGCACTGCGGAAAAACCATGGAAGCGCTATATAAATAATATTTATTACAACGTATCTATCTCTGAATTTACCAATAGATCCTAGAGCAGGGTTTCCCAACCCATGTTCCGCGACACATTTATGTGTCATGGCAGCCTCGGGTATGTGTCGCCGTCCACCGCCCCACTTTATCTCCCTCCTTTGTCTTCGGCTTTTCTGCTTTGCCTTCATTCCGTGTAGAGTTAGAGCAGGGCTACAAGAAAATGGCCACCGATGTCCACAAATGCAGACATTGGTGGCCATTTTCTTGTAGCCCTGCTCTAACTATAGTAAACACAAAAGGCAGAGCACTGAAGTGGAGAGGGAGACATAGCGGGTTGTGGAAGAGAGACGTCAACGCTGGAATCCATGGAACTGGTAAGTGAGCCACGGCCCCCACCTGCACATGCTACTGGGGACGCCTATTCTTGGCTACCAATATTGGTGACACCTACACACCTTTACTGAGGGCAATTACATAACTTTACTGAGGGCACCTACATACCTATAGTAATGGCACCTGTATTTCTATACTGAGGGCACCTACAGTAGCAGGAAAAAGTATGAGAACCATTTGGAATTATATGGATTTCTGCATAAATTGGTCATAATGTGTGATCTGATCATCTAATGCTTCATACACACTTGAGATAAAAGTCTTTGGAAAATAAAAGATCACAGACCAATCTTACCCCCTTCCATGTAGTATGAGAGCCATACCTACAGTCTATTCTATGGAGCTGCACTCCCCAACAAATAAAATCTTTGCAAGATGCTGCACACACAGATGCTGTACACACTCAAACGATCATTATCTGCAAAAGATCTGTTCCTGCAAAAGATCCATTCCTGCAAAATGCATTCATAGTCTATGAGATCTGCAGATCATCATACACACTTGGTTTAACAGACAATCATCTGCAGATCATCTGCAGATCAGACCCACCAGGATGGATTTTCAGATATGCAGATGATTGCCAGATATGCAGATGAAATCTGTTAAACAAGGTGTGTATGAGGATCTGCAGATCTCATAGACTATGAATGCATTTTGCAGGAATGGATATTTTGCAGGAACAGATCTTTTGCAGATAATGATCTTTTGAGTGTGTACAGCATCTGTGTGTGCAGCATCTTGCAAAGATTTTATCTGATGGGGAGTTCAGCTCCATAGAATAGACTGTGTAGAGTATGGCTATCATACTATATGGAATGGGGTAAAATTGGTCTGTGATCTTGCCTTTTCCAAAGACTGTTATCTCAAGTGTGTATGAAGCATTATTCACAACAATAGACAATCGCAGTCTGCTTAAAGGGAACCTAAACTGAGAAGGATATGGATTTTTCCTTTTAAAATAATACCAGTCGCCTGACTCTCCTGCCGATCCTGTGTCTCTAATACTTTTAGCCACAGCCCCTGAACAAGCATGTAGATCAGGTGCTCTGACTGAATTAGCTGCATGCTTGTTTCAGGTGTGTGATTCAGGCACTACTGCAACCAAAGAGATCAGCAGGATTGCCAAGCAACTGGTATTGTTTAAAAGGAAACACCCATATACCTCTCAGTTAAGGTTCCCTTTAAACTAATACCACACAAATAATTAAATGTTTCCATGTTTTTATTGAACACACCATGTAAACATTCACAGTGCAGGTGGAAAAAGTATGTGAACTGCTAGCCTAATGACATCTCCAAGAGCTAATTGGAGTGAGGCGTCATCCAGCTGGAGTCTAATCAATGAGATGAGATTGGAGGTGTTGGCTACAGCTGCCCTGCCCTATAAAAACACACAACAGTTTTGGGTTTGCTTTTCCCAAGAAGCATTGCCTGATTTGAATGATGCCTCACAGAAAAGAGGCCAGTTTCCCGACACCAGACTGCCAAATGGTTTGCTGATAACCCTTTTCGTTCCACTGTTGGACCGCTCTCCCCAGCTCCTGTCAGACATAGTCCAACAAAGATTATAATGGCTGCCGCCATCAGATCTGATCCAACACAGCATCACAATTTCAGGGCATCTCATATAAATTACCTTAATATGCCAGGCCTCAATTTCAGCTCCCACACATATTTACACTGTGGCACTGGGCATCACTTAGCCCAACTTCAACATATTGAGTAATACATTAATACTACATTTCCAAATAATAATAATTTAAAAAAAAAAACAATGTATGGAAAAGGAGTATTTGATATACAGGTGGTCCCCAACTTACAAATGACCCGAAAATTTGACATTTGATTCTCTGGGAACAAGTCAAACATTTTTTTTTGCAAAAAGACCTTGTAGAATTTTTTTTTTTAAACTCTGTAAAATGACTTTTACTACTCTACACTATACTTAGTTCTGCATACACATTTTATACATTTTAAAGAGAACCCGAGGTGGGTTTTAAAAATCCTAATTGCACACAGAGGTTGGGTCCAGCCTCTGTTGCTCTGTCGTTCTCCCCAGACCCCCCCTGCGCTCTGCTGGTCCCCATAAATCAAATTGCTGTGCCAGCGACACACAGCGTGTCGATAGCTGGCTGCTTACATGGCCACTGTCACTCTCTGCCGCTCCCCCGCCTCCTCCATATCGCCGCTCTCCGCCTGCGTACCTTCCCTCCAATCAGCGGGAAGCGGCGATATGGAGGAGGCGGGGGAGCAGCGAGAGTGACAGTGGCAATGTAAACAACCAGCTATCGACACGTTGCGTGTCGCTAGCATGGCAATTTGATTTATGGGGGCAAGCAGAGCTCAGGGGGGGTCTGGGGGAGAACGATATAGCAACAGAGGCTGGGCATTATATGCAGACTCAGCATCTGTGTGCAATTAGGATTTTTAAAACCCACCTCTGGTTCTCTTTAAAGCAAACCTGTGGTTCCAGTGCTAGAATCCTCTGGAAGTTTGCACAGATTATGTGAAATCAGTTGAATTTCAAAATTGTAATTACATATAATCATAGTTGAAAGTGAAAATGTATGCACATTTTTCGATAAGCCAAATTAGCACATTATGATCATCACTAGGACAGAAGGAGGCACAGAAGGACACAATGGAGGCAGAGGCAGCACAGAGGAGGGCACTGAGGGAACAGAGCGGACAAAGTGGGGGTGCAGAGGTGGCACAGAAAGGAACACTACAGGAGAAAAGAGGTGGCACAGAGCGGGATACTGGAGGTACAGGGGACAGAGGTGGCACAGTGCTTTGACTTAGAGGACACCAGAGCTGAATAAATATGAAAAATCGTTACTTACCCGGGGCTTCCTCCAGCTCCATAAGCACGTCTGAGTCCCTCGCTGTCCTCCCGCATGCTCAGAAGACCACGACTGACGCGACTGAGCCTGTTACCGGGGCTGATTGCAGCTAAACGGCAGACCCCGGGAGGACAGCGAGGGACTCACATGTGCTTATGGGGCTGGAGGAAGCCCCAGGTAAGTATCGATATTTCATATTCACTCAGCTCTGGTACACTTTAAGAACGCATTCAAGTTAAGAAGAACCCTGCAGTCCCCGTCTCGTTCGCTAACCAGGGACTACCTGTACACCATTTCAATACATAAATGTATCTACTGGCAAAACGCCGACATAGGAATAACCAGGTGAGGGAGTGTGCAGAAAAAACAATCAGCCTGGCAGGAAGTCTGTGAGAGACTGCTAGTCATGAGAACACTGTGCCGGACAATTCTACTTTCACACGGACATGTTGCATTGCATTGGACAATATAAATGTATGACAATCGCAATGCAAATGCATTGTAATGGGCATTCTGTTCAGTACCAGACAACACGCGCAAGTATTGTAGCAGTGAAGCATACTTTTCATGTACTATATGCGTCATATGTCACATGATGCGACTTTTCCCTTCGTTGTTTTGCAATTCTGTTTTTACATGATGTGCAACGCAGCACCCCAATGTGAAACTAGCCTTTGGGCTTGAGAACATGATAATTTACTGTAAATGTGTAAAAATCTGTAACACACATCTGATATCGTGCGGCTATAGACAGAGATAAATGCTGCTGGGACATACATTTGTGTGTAATTTTGTTGCCAGCATTGGCTACAGCAATCAATTCAATTATGGCACCTCTTCCTCTACTGTTCATAAACAGTGCAAGGTCATGACCAGTAAGGGCCCTTTTCCACTGGCTGCAATCTGCTTCAAAAAGCCAATCGCTAGAGGGCCGCGATTTACATGTAATTCGTAAATTGCGGTGCTCATTTCCCAGTAGTGTGCGCTGTTTACGGGAACACAAACACGCGCTTGAGCGATTCTCGTCGCAATTATGCTCCGCTCCCTATGGCTATATGGCGTATTCGTGACTAGTGGAAATTGCTGCTTGCGAGTACGCACCATAGTGTGATCACAGGCGTACTTGTAGGCAGCAGTGGAAAAGGGCCCTAAGTGTTATGTGCAAGCAGCAAGGATGAAAACAGCACAAACTAAATATAGCTATTCAAGATAATGTATTTTATTACTCTCTACAGTACAGCCTGCTGGTCAATGTGTCTTCAATACAGAAGGCATCTTGTATTAGTCTCCTTTGTCGGTCTCATGTTCCTACCTGCATAAATATAAATCTATAAATGGCATGATTAAGTGGAACCTGTACTGTGGAGCGGCAGGCTTCTGTGGCTGCTGTAATCTTACAGATAAGGGCTGCTTGTCATGCTGATCTTTTGCCTTCACACACCTGAAACACTACTGTAAGCAGCATGCAGACCATGAAACAGCCCCTTGCTAAGCTGCACCAGTAGTACGACTTCTATATTGCAATTTGTCTGTGATTATATCATTCAGTGTGAAGTGAGAAAGTCATGGAAATAATTATATTGATTAATGCTTACAGAATTTGCTCCACTTGCCATACACCCAATGCCAGCTCTGTATTCCAGCCCTGCCCAGCCCTTCTGCTAGCTCTTCTGGAGAACCTCTGCTGTATCTTGGCATGCAAATCTGAGGCAAGAGAAGCATGATGCACATATAATGAGAGATGATGCATGCAATGTCATAACACTTTCTTACTAAAACTACTTTGGAGGATGCGCCCTCCCTCCCAGAAACGCTGAGAACTATATATACCCCCCAATCATATATACCCCATATCACATATACTCCATCAGCAGCAAGTTATCACCATGGCCAATCAGAAGGGAAGCTCAGGCACGCAACCAATCAGGCAAGGTGCTGGCACCAGACTGGCCAATCACAGCCGCCCACTGCTCCTTTTGCTAAACGATGCCAATGGTCTTGAGAGCGGGAGCATGGTGTCATCATTGGGCCATCACTGCACTCTATCAGTAGCAGTGACCTATCAGATGTCACTGCTACTGAGAGCAGTGATTGGCTCAATGATGGTGCCATGGTCCCGCCCGCGAGACCATCAGTACCAGTTAGCAAAAGGAGCAGCAGGTGGCTGTGACTGGCCAGTCTGGCGCCAGCACACTTAGCAAAAGGAGAAGCGGGTGGCTGTGATTGGCCGGACTAGTGCCTGCACCTGATTGGTAGCATGGCAGAGCTTCCCCTCCGACTAGTCATGGCGATCTCTCGCTGGTGATGGTGTTTTACTGTAGCATGCCTCGATACGAGACATATATATCGACACCTCACCTGCTTATGATGTCCTAGGGAAGGGCGGTAGGTGCCACTTGTCAACTGAGGATGGGGATTCGGGGATGCGTGGATGAGGAGGGTAGTCTGTGTGCCGGAAGGCAGGTGGGAGAGCGAAGAGGAGGAAGGTGCCCCAAACACCGCCCCCTAGATTTTGCTGCCTGAATCACATGATTCAGGTGGCTTCATGGTAGGTCCGTCTCTGGGTCCATGCAAAGGAGATAACACCATGATATGTCTGTCTCAGAATCCCATATACCAGGTTGCTTTACTGGGTGAATTGGTTCTTGTAGAATACCTGGAGGATTTGTGCAAACTCATCTGCTCAAAAACCAACATACTTTTCTATTAGTTTAGTCAGGGGCGCCTCTGGCCATTTTGTCACTCCAGGCGAGAAAGCTTGTGGCGCCTCCCCCCTCCTGATTTAAGTGCACATTTAATGCAATTTGTAAAAAAGTTATAAATGGGGCTATTATGTGTATTGTATATTACCAACTATAATGCATCCCTTTTGATATAAGCGTGTGCCATATGATTCATGCTGCCACCGTTTCCCTAAAATAAAATCAGCAGATAGCATGGCCACTTCAGAACATGTTCAGATATATAATAGCACAAATAACAATGTCAGGTATCATGTCCCCTACAAATCAAATACAGATAACACGTCCCCCACAGAGCAAATGCAGATATGTCCACCATAGATCAAATGCACAGAACACGTCGTCCCCCACAGATCAAATCCAGATATGTCCCCCATAGCAGGACGGAACCAGGGGGCTGGGCGGGGGAGTGTGTGTGTGCAGTGGGCGTGTGCGCATACGGTGCGCAGTCGCACAGCGGGCAGGCGCTTGCATGCATGCTGACTGTGTGGCGGTGGTAACTGGGGAGGGAAGGGAGTTCAGACACAGACCTAGAGCCCGTTTTTAAACGGGCTTAGATCTACTAGTAAAAATAATAATAATATGGTAGGACATTACACTATGACTATGGTAGAAATTAGATTGTGAGCTCCGCTAACAGCAGTCCGTGACATGACTATATACTCTGTAAAGTGCTGCAGAAGATGTCAGTGCTCTATAATTACATAATAATATGGTTGGACATTAGGCTATGACTATGGTAGGATTAGATTGTGAGCTCCTCCGAGGACAGTCAGTGACATGACTATGTACTCTGTAATGTGCTGCAGAAGATGTCAGTGCTATATAAATACATAATAATAATATGGTAGGACAATAGACTATGACTATGCTAGGATTAGATTGTGAGCTCCTCTGAGGACAGTCAGTTACATGACTATGTACTCTGTAATGTGCTGCAGAAGTTGTCAGTGCTATATAAATACATAATAATAATATGGTAGGACATTGGGGAGAGGTCACTGGGTGCTGTTTGGGGGAGAAGGGGCAGGAAAGATCATTGGGTGCTGCTGGGGGGCACAAGAGAGGTCACTGGGTGCTGCTGGGGGTTGGGAAGAGAACACTGGGTGCTGCTGGGGTTGGGGATCAGGAGGAGTAACTGGGTGCTGCTGGGGGGGTCAGGAGAGGACACTGGGTGTTGATTTGGGGTCAGGAGAGGACACTGGGTGTTGATTTGGGGTCAGGAGAGGACACTGGGTGTTGATTTGGGGTCAGGAGAGGACACTGGGTGTTGATTGGGGGTCAGAAGAGGTCACTGAGTTCTGCTAGGGGTCATTGGATGCTGCTGAGGGGGTCAGATGAGGTCACTGGGTGCTACTGGGGAAAGGGGGGGGGTGATCAGGAGAGGTCAATGGGTGCTTGGGGGGGGATCAGGAGAGGTCATCACTGGGTGCTGCTGGGGGGGGGGGCAGGAGTCAGGAGAGGTAACTGGGTGGGTGCTGCTTGGGGGTCAGGAGAGGTCACTGGGTGCTATTGGGGGTTGGGAAGAAGTCACGTGCTGCCTGGGGGGTGAGGGTCAGGAGAGGTCACTGGGTGATGGCGGCCTGGGGTGGTTCTGGTGGTGAGGAGAAGTCATGGTCCTGCTGATGGAGTGGAGGCACCATCTTACCGGCTGCTGACAGCATCCCAGTCTTCATTCCTGCCACCACTAGTATTTCTGTCACGGCCATAGACAGATGGGGGCGGAGCTTAAATTCGGTGTGGGCGGAGTTTCGATTCGGTGGGGGGCGGAGCTTCCCGCGGCCGTGGCTTCATCTGCGTGCAACTGAAGAACCTGGAGCCAGGCCAATATCTCCTCCCCTTCCCTCTCTGTGAGTCGCAGCATGACCCGGGGGAAGCCAATGGTGGAGGATTCAGCTGTTTCTTCCCTTCTTCCTCCTCACGCTGGAGTCACGCTGCGAGGGGGGCGGGGCTCCTTTAGCTAAGCATGCTTGCCACTATGCCTCTCTACCTTCCGCTGCAAGGCACCCCCCCCCCCCTCTATTCCTAGCATTCTAAGTGGTCCATAGTGGCGGCAGAGAGATAACTTGCCCGCGGCTTTAAAGGGGCCATGCCGCGGGTAATTTTAATGACAAGGAGCGCGCCCTGTGCATTGTGGGCGCTCCAGGCAGTTGCCTGGAATGTCAGTGCCTAGAGGCGGCCCTGAGTTTAGTGATGAAGATAGCAATATTCAGGAGACACCAAACAGAGCCCTATAGACAACATTAGAAATGCTTTTCAATTCCATTTACTGATCATGCCACGCTATATGTAATCGGTAATGATTATTCAAAACCAAAATGGGTTACGTTTTTTTAAAGAGTAAATTGTAACATTGTATTAAAAATGCATGGCATCTAAATAAAAAACAAATACTTTTTGCGCTAAAAAAATAAACTAAAAGGACCTGCTGTACCAACTCCCAAGCGATGGTCTCCTTCACAACGTTATGCAGAAGTTGAGGAGTCAGAGCAATTTTTGGGTACCCAGAGTTTAAGTCAGTAGTTTCATAAACAGAGGAGTCCGAGTTGGATGATTTTTGTACTAACTCCACAGCCCTGGTAAGATGACTAAGGAGTCGTGGAGTTGGAGCAATTTTGGGCACCTGGAGTTGGTGGTTTCAAAAACTAAGGAGTTGGAGTCAAATGATTTTTGTACTGACTCCACAGCCTTGCCAAGACACCAGATGGACTACAGGGGCTGAAAGAAGCCCCAGGTAAGTATAAATCCTAAAGCCAGCTTCAGACTATGTATTGGCGGCAGCATTGCGGGCTGCACCGCCAAAAACAGGCCTTCAGGGATTACCACGTTAGTATGCGGTAACCCCCTTCTGGCTGGGATCCAAACAGGAAGTGACGCTCGTTTGCAGAAGTATATTGTAAAACTATGTGTCCAGTCCAACATTATTCATACCCTTCACAAACTGTCACAGTCTGTGGAAAAATGCAAAGTTCTATATCATTTCAAATAGTCCAAGCTGTTCTAAAGCATCCTAATTACCCTGATTAATTGGGAACAGCTGGTTTAACCACTTGACCACTGAGGGGTTTTACCTCTTGAGCACCAGAGCAATTTTCACCTTTCAGCGCTCCTTCCATTCATTCGTCTAACTTTATTATTACTTATCGCAATGAAATGAACTATATCTTGTTTTTTTGCCACCAATTAGGCTTTCTTTAGGTGGGACATCATGCCAAGAATTATTTTATTCTAAATGTGTTTTAATGGGAAAATAGGGAACAATTTGGGAAAACATCATTATTTTTCAGTTTTCGGCCATTATAGTTTTTAAATAATGCATGCTACTGTAATTAAAACCCATGAAATTTGCCCATTTGTCCCGGTTATTACATCGTTTACATTAAGTCCCTATCACAATGTTTGGCGCCAATATTTTACTTGGAAATAAAGGTGCATTTTTTTCAGTTTTGCGTTCATCCCTAATTACAAGCCCATAGTTTATAAAAGTAACAGTGTTATACCCTCTTGACATAAATATTTAAAGAGTTCAGTCCCTAAGGTAACTATTTATGTATTTTTTTTAACCACTTAACAACCTCTGCCACGCTTATCTACGCCCCTTTAAAATTCACCTGAGTCACAGGGCGTAGATAGGCAACTCCTGTTTATTTTCCTGCTGTGCGCGATCGCGTTCGCGTGCGTGTTCGCATGCACGCGGACGTGCATACGCGTCGGGCACCCGCTGGTCTGTGATTGGCTGATGTGAACATGTGTTCACAAAGCCAATGACAGTGCTTATTCATGCAGAATGTGTGTAAACATTGTATCAGTCACTATGCTGTTACAGTTACTGAGATCACTCGTGAGAGGATCTCAGATAACTAACACAGCATTGGTGACTGATCAGCATCAGTGAGGTTTTTTTTAAATAAATTATACCCCCATTAAGCCCATTAACCCTTGCCTCCTTTAAATGTGAAAATTGCTGTGGTTTTTAGGTGAAAAACCCCGTGGTAGAGAAGTGGTTAATTGTAATTTTTTTTTTATTACAAAAAAAATAAATAAAAAATTGGGGAGTGTGGGAGGTAATGAGTTAATTTATAATGTAAAACTATGTATATGTATATGAAAAATGCTTTTGGATGTAGTTTTACTATTTGGCCACAAGATGGCCACAGTAACTTTTTGTGAATGCGTCTTGCAAGCGTAGGAAGTACGCTTGCAGGAAGTTCAGGGAGGCTGGGAAACTTTTTTTTTCCCACAATGATTGCGCTGCTTCTCATAGAAGCAGACGACCATTGCTGGGGGCTTAGATCAACTAACGGGAATGGTTATTCCCGTTCATTGATCTCCTCCGGGCGAGCAGGCGGCAGCTTGCACGAGTGCGGGAGCGAGTGGGAGCGCGCGTAGCGGCGGGAGGTGCGTATATCACCGCCCCTGGTGGTTAAAGGTTGTGCAAAGGGAAGGAGACAGGCGGCACCTTCATACTGTCCTTTACTGCTGACCCATACACGCGTGCAACTTTCTCGGGGTTCCCATTGCATGGGCCCCGTATGTAAGTTTTGTTTTTATGCTATTTTTATGCTGTTTTTACTATGAAAACTCTATATTAAACGGTTTACACTTAGAGTTGCCGTTTGTTTGTTTTTTATGATGTTTACTGATATCCATTCGTGAGAGGAATCATTGCTGAATTGGTGGATCCTGGACAGACTGTTGCTTCCTGATGTCCTACCAAAGCGTTGATACAACCTTATAATGTGGGTTGTCACCAGCTGGTAAGCCTCTTTCCTTTTTGGGTATCCATGATTGCAGAGCTGTGCCGTGAACCCAATATTTATTGTGGTGGAGATTTGCCTGCTTTTATCCTTTGTTGAAGACTCGTCTTTTGTTTTTGGACTCTGCGCTGAGCATATATAATTTATCTGTTTGTGAACTCTGGACATCGTTCTTCTCTCAGCAGTGGCCACTTTGTTTCCTTGGCGCTGATACACATATGCAAAGGTCCGGAGATATACGCACCTGCGGTGGTAAAGTGGTTAATCAATGGGAGACAGCTATGTCATTTCCCGTCAAAAAATACTTGCTTTTCAGAGAGCCTTGGCAGTAGCAAGGGCTCATGGGAGCTTAGTCTGGGCAGGAGGAGGTGTTACTTGCCATTGATTTCAGAAGCAGAGGGGAGGAGGAGGGGGATTAGGTTTTTTCACAGGCTGAGTGCTCAAGATGCAGATAAGCCTTCCTCTTTGTAATGTTTACAAACAACATGGCTGCTGTCGTATCACAGGAAGAAATAATCATATTCTATTAAAGCTGTTTGCAGCTAGATTTGCTGTGTAAATCTAAACTTTAGAAAAAAATATATAGACAAGTTACTAGTTATAATTTTTCATCTCAGATCCACTTTAAATATTCATCAACCAGTTTGCAGGACTGGCGCATGAATCTGCAAAGCACTTTAAATAACGATATGTCTGCTATCAATGCAGACATATCTCCTCTGATGAATAAGAATCCTGGCTTATTGTTCTCCCGAGGCTGGAATGATGCTGTGGGCGTCGTGGGAGACTGAAATATGCAAGCTCAGACAATGGTAATATGCGGCTGTTGCAGAAGGCGGACTTCTCAGCAGCTGGATTGCCTCTCACTACATTGCTGCTGCCCAAGATCATGGCTTGAAGTTTAAATGTATCATTCAACTGGGATCATCCTTATTTAGTACTGTTCTCAGAATCCATGCAACACAATGCAAAGTAGCGATGCAAATGGATTGCGTTTTTCCTTCTGAACAATCCCAGCATGCACTTCAGCTTTCTGGTCATGCCTGTCAGGTAAATTGATAATCTATAGTCCAGTGTTTATTGCAGCTTTAGATCAGAAGCTAGCTGCTGATTTGATTTATAGCAAGAGAGATATGGATTGCTAAATATTAACTTTTTGTATGCTTTGGCCCAAAGTATTTCAGATATTTATGTTGCCTTATATAAGATAAAAGCAAATTATGTAAAAATAATCTAAAACATTTGCTGCAAGTCAAAAGCTAGCAGGCAAAGCGCTGAGATGAAGATAGACCCATTATCATCATTACTTGTTTTTCAAGTCTTAAAGGGAACCAGAGAGGAACGGGGGGTGAAAAAAGAAACAGATTTTATACATACCGGGGGCTTCTTCCAGCCCCATAAGCCTGAATCGCTCCCACGCCGCCATCCTCAGCTTCCTGGATCCGCCGGTACCGGACCCGTCACTTCCGGCGGACGCGGCCAATTGTCCGCATCACAGGGGCTCCCTCCATACATGTACGCATGCGGCTGCGCAGTTAACAGCCACATGCGTATCTGTATGGGGAGAGCACCCTGTGATGCGGAGAATTGGCCGCGTCCGCCGGCCGACTTGCCGACTCGCGGCAATGACGGGACCCGGTGGCGGCTGATGCAGGCAGCGGAGGAGTGCGACGTGGGAGCGATCCGTGCGTATGGGGCTGGAGGAAGCCCCAGGTATGTATATTGCATCCTCTCTGGTTCCCTTTAAAGAGAGTCTGAAGCGAGAATAAATCTCGCTTCAGACCTCATAGATAGCAGGGGCACGTGTGCCCCTGCTAAACCGCCGCTATCGCGCCGCTAAACGGGGGTCCCTTCACCCCCAAATCCCCTCGTTTCAGCGGGGGAGCGCTTCCTGGTTGGGGCAGGGCTAACCGCCGCAGTGCTGCCCCACGCGCGTCTGTCAGCGCGTATCTCCGCCTCTCCCTCGCCCCTCTCAGTCTTCCTTCACTGAGAGGGGCGGGGGAGAGGCGGCGATGCGCCGCTGATAGACGCGACTGGAGGCAGGGCTGCAGCCGTTAGCCCTGCCTCCAGGAGCGACCAAGTCTGCGACCAAGTGTCGAAGTGGGGGGTTTGGGGGTGAAGGGACCCCCGTTTAGCGGCGCTATAGCGGCGGTTTAGCAGGGGCACACGTGCCCCTGCTAACTATGAGCTCTGAAGCGAGATTTATTCTCGCTTCAGAGTCTCTTTAAGGCCCCTTTCACAAGGGTGTTGTGTCGCTCTCTCTCATAGAGCTCTCTCTCATAGCAGTGGCCATTAGTCTCTTTGAGACTGGCCACAGTACCCGCAGTGTGACACGTGCTTTGGACAAGGCAGAGGCAACACACACTTTGCAGTGTGTTGCAGGCAACTAAGTTGCATAGGAGTCTATGGCACCACAACAATCTATTTAGATTGTTGCGGTAGTGGTGCAGCGTGCATGCGCAGATCATTGGATAACCAGTGACATACTTCCTGTCCAGCATAGGTATGCAATTTACCCTGTCTGCTGCAAGGTGTATGAAATAGGAAATGGTGCAGTGTGATTGTCCTGTGGCGAGTTCTCATGCCGCAGGAAAATCGCACTGCACCATGTGTGAACGTAGCCTAAAAGGGCACCTGGAGTGAGAGGGGTATGGAGGTTGCCATATTATTTCCTTTTGAACAATACCAGTTGTCTGGCTGTCCTGCTGATCTTTTATGCATCAACAGTGTCTGAATCACCCACTGGAAACAACCTAGAATTTCCCCATAACAATTAATGGAAACTACTGTATATACTCGAATACAAGTCAACCTCATGTATAAGTTGACTCCAATAATCCACCCTCTTAAGCTGGAATTGTTTATTGACTCAAGTATAAGTCTACCCAGCAAAGTTGATGGCTCCACTTGGGGCTCAGGAGGGGGTAATGACTGCACTGCATACAGTATTGCAGCTATTAACCCCTCCTGTCCCTTAAGTGCAGCCAATACCTCCTCCAGGCCCCCAAGTGCTGCAATTATTCACTCCCTTTTATGCAGCCTAGTATTTCTCCCCTGCTCCTTTCCTTGTTAATTTTTGTGGCCAAGACCTGTGTTTTCTTAGCATTTCCTTTCCTCAAAGTGTCCCTTACCACTGGGTAAATTGCTGCAAATGGGAATGTCATTATTAGTACACACATTACTCACTGTGCTCAGTGTTGCCCATGACTTGTGTATAAGCAGTCCCCTATACTTTTATGAAGTGAATCAGACATGCATTTCTAAACTTATACTCGATTATATACATATATAGATAATTTGTCCCACAATCCAAAAACATGTCTAAAAAAATATTTAAAACAAAAGTAATGCACTGTATAAAGTAAAAATGCATACAGTACAAAAAATAAACTTGCATTTACTTTTGAAAAGTATTTTGGCTGGTGGAAATGAGAGGATGAAGGATATTGTGTTCACTATAACTAGCAGAATCATTTCTATCTGTTGGCTCACCCCAATCTTTTTATTTTTCTGTGTTTTTAACAAAGATCTTATCCAATGACAGTTTGACTTTTGCCTCCTTTTGAGGATTTCATGGAAATATGACATTGAACAGTCGTTACAATTATTAAGTACAATCCTGCAGCATGTTGGAGGCCCCAAGGCAGCCCTGCCCAGAGGAATCCCACACAAGCATGAATGAACATACAGTACAGACTTCACATACAGTGTCCTGTCAACTGAACCCAGAGCACAAGTCTGTAAGGCAAGAGTGCTAACCACCGAGCTACCATATACCTAAAATGAGAGGGAGAGAGGAGCGGAATCACACTTTTCTTCAGAGTACAAAATCAACAAATGAAAATATGATATTGTACTCACCGTTCTGTCTAGCGCCAATTGCCAACACAATAACTGGAATAAAGCTATGATTAAATGTTTGCTTGATCACTGGTAGAAAATGGTCCTTAATTTCCAGGAAAGAAGCCTTGTCATTGACAGGGAATTTGATTACCACAATATCAGCTTCGTCAAGATTGTTCTGAGATCCCTCTGAGTTATTGTTAAAGGTGTCCTTGACAAAGACATGAAAAGCAATATTATTTTATACTGCAGTGCAAGATTCATTTCATAACGTAACCATAAGGTTTGTATTTATTGTTGTCAAATTAACAAAACAAAAAAATTTAATCCTGTTAACGACATTTATGAGGTAAACTACAAGTGCTAAATGGTAAGCACTAAACGGTATAACTAAGCAAAACCACATCAAGACATATTCTATAACTTCTCTCATGAGTAACAGGGCCAGATTTATCAAAGCATTACCAACAGTTTTTTCTTCTTAAACAGTTCTAACCAGCAATGGGAACTGTTCTGCATGATACCGTATATACTCGCAAGCAAGCCGACCCGCATGTAAGCCGACCCCCCCCCCACTTTTACCCCAAAAAACAGGGAAAAATGATTGACCCTCATATAAGCCGGGGGTAGGAAACGCTGGCCGCGTAATCCCCCCAGTATGTCCCAGTATAGCTAGTATAGTGCCCAGTATGGGTAGGTAGTGCCTCAGTATAGCTAGTATAGTGCCCAGTATAGGTAGGTAGTGCTCAGTATAGCTAGTAAAATGCCCCAGTATAGCTAGTATAGTGCTCAGTATAGCTAGTATAGTGCTCAGTATAGTTAGTATAGTGCTCAGTATAGCTAGTATAGTGCTCAGTATAGCCAGTATAGTGCTCAGTATAGCTAGTGAAGTGCCCCAGTTTAGCTAGTATAGTGCTCAGTATAGCCAGTATAGTGCTCAGTATAGCCAGTATAGTGCTCAGTATAGCCAGTATAGTGCTCAGTATAGCCAGTATAGTGCTCAGTATAGCCAGTATAGTGCTCAGTATAGCCAGTATAGTGCTCAGTATAGCTAGTGAAGTGCCCCAGTTTAGCTAGTATAGTGCTCAGTATAGCTAGTATAGTGCTCAGTATAGCCAGTATAGTGCCCCATTATAGCTAGTATAGTGCCTCATTATAGCTAGTATAGTGCCCCAGTATAGCTTGTATAGTGCCCCAGTATAGTCAGTATAGTGCCCCAGTATAGCTTGTATAGTGCCCCAGTATAGCTAGTATAGTGCCCCATTATAGCTAGTATAGTGCCCCATTATAGCTAGTATAGTGCCCCATTATAGCTAGTATAGTGCCCCAGTATAGCTTGTATAGTGCCCCAGTATAGTCAGTATAGTGCCCCAGTATAGTCAGTATAGTGCCCCAGTATAGTCAGTATAGTGCCCCAGTATAGCTTGTATAGTGCCCCAGTATAGCTTGTATAGTGCCCCATATAGCTAGCATAGTGCCCCAGTATGGGTAGGTGGGTGCGTAGGTGCTGTCCCTCCCCGCTCCCCCCGCGGCCGCCGCTGCTATTACCTTAGGCGGCGCCGCTTCCTCTATCCCCGTCCTCCTCCGGTAACTATTAATTCACAGCAGCGCGCCCCTCGCTGCTGTGATGACGCAGGAAACCATAGAGAGCGGTTCCCATAGTAACGGCCGCTCTCTATGGTTTCCTCCGTCATCACAGCAGCGAGGGGCGCGCTGCTGTGAATTAGTAGTTACCGGAGGAGGACGGGGATAGAGGAAGCGGCGCCGCCTAAGGTAATAGCAGCGGCGGCCGCGGGGGGAGCGGGGAGGGACAGCACCTACCCACCCACCCACCCATGACTCGCAAGCAAGCCGACCCCCCAACTTTTGGCCCACTTTTGGGGGGGTCAAAAATTCGGCTTGCTTGCGAGTATATACGGTAATAAGAAACTTCTTAATTCCTAGTTAATAGCGGCAGTTTAGTGTTAGTTTCTAGAACTGCACTACAGTTAAGAAAAGTGCAAATCCATTCCTAAACTGCGACAGATTAAGAAGTGCTTAATAGCAGTGTGGGTTAGGTATGATTTGTGAAGTGCTCCTCCCCCTGCTGCCAGGTGTCCTGTGAAGCTGTTCTGTGCTTAACCCTTCCAGTGTTGGGCATTGGTGCAATACAACAGATGTATTGGTTACCTCAGCAACAGCAATTTCCCTCACACACTGCTCTGCCTGAGAGACCTCCCTAACTCCTCCTATCCCTAAAGGTGGCCACTAACGGTCCAATTTCTGGCGAAAAATCGTTCGAGCGATCAGAAATTCTGATCGGATTGGTTGTAAATAATCTCCATTGGTGGACACAATCGATTATGAACGAGTGAAAAAAATGCCGCCCGAATGAATTTTCTATGAACCAAAATTTGGATTTTCTTGTTGGTTGTGATAGATAGGTAGTAAAGATTTTCCTTGCTATGTACTAATTTAAGTTTTTGGTCAGCTGCTCCCACTTAACAGCCATGCTTTTGGTGTATATGCAGAGCTTCTGTTTGGATTCAAGGTGCGTTTGTAGTTCCTGGGGGGGCTCAGCGCATCTCTGATTGGAGGCGGCCTGGTGTTGCGCTGATCCACCTTTTGCACAATTTTCGATTTTTTTATTTTACTTGGTAGCGCACCCAGGCTATGCATATACATAGGTTAGGATTTAGTTAGTGTTAGGCCCCTCCCATGGAGGATTGACTTCTTCGCAGTGGGAGGGACGAGTACTTAATAGGTTGCATGCAAGCTGTTACAGGAAACCAACATCCTCCAGTGGTAGACAGGTCATGTGTATGCTCGGTGTGTATTCGACCCCACAAGTGGGGCTTGCACTCTTTTGCAGGTAGGCACTAGTCTGTTTTTACGTAGCGCTGCTCATTTCCTTGCTATGTACTAATTTAATTCGTTTTTGGTCAGCTGCTCCCACTTAACAGCCATGCTTTTGGTGTATATGCAGAGCTTCTGTTTGGGTTCAAGGTGCGTTTGTAGTTCCTGGGGGGGCTCAGCGCATCTCTGATTGGAGGCCATTTGGAGGCGGCCTGGTGTTGCGCTGATCCACCTTTTGCGCAATTTTCGATTTTTAAAATGTACTTGGTAGCGCACCCAGGCTATGCAAGTGGGGCTTGCACTCTTTTGCAGGTAGGCACTAGTCTGTTTTTAAGTAGCGCTGCTCATTTCCTTGCTAGGAAGTAGATTGGTTTGTTGATGGTGTAGTGAACGATTTATTACAATATTTAACTTCCGATCAGAATTTCTGATCGCTCGAACGTTTTTTCGCTAGAAATTGGACCATTGGTGGCTACCTCAATAGTTTAAAAAGGAAACTGCACTATGTAATGATTTCTTAAGATGTCTGAGACAGCTCTGCACAGATTTCTAAAAACCTATCAATATTTTGTCTCAGACACTCAAATATCCCTCACTGAATTACCCTGGTGTTTTCTTCCTGGTTCACGCTCTTGATTGAATATACTTTCTTTCTTAAGTCAGTGACACCACTATAACTTTGCACTTTAAAAGCAGAAAGTGGTGTCACCTTCCATTCCTGCTGCATGCACAATGCAGAATTGTCATTATATGGAATACCGTATATGGATCAGGCTGTATGAGAGTTTCCTCTGTGGAGAGGGGTTTTATACTCTACTCATTTACCCACCCTACCTTTGTGCCCTCCCCTTGAGTTGAAGTTGTTTTTTCAGGGAGCTGAATCAGAAAACATCAGT
The DNA here is from genome assembly GCF_040937935.1 of Hyperolius riggenbachi. Lineage (NCBI taxonomy): Eukaryota > Metazoa > Chordata > Amphibia > Anura > Hyperoliidae > Hyperolius > Hyperolius riggenbachi. The sequence goes on from NC_090646.1 coordinate 563,278,363, forward strand.
GGTAGTTTGTGAAGTAACACATTGATTATTAGGGCTGAACGATTTTCAGTTTAAAACCGAAAATTGTGATCAGGGGCTTCACGATCTTCTGATCATCAAAGTAGCGGTTTTGCTGTGATTTTTCCCGGCGCTGGTACCTACTCCTCGCTCATTCCCCCCTCCTCTCCTGGCCCCCTCCTCCAGCAAGTTCTAATCACATTTGGCTTCACCGCATTAGTTTGCCATGTGGTGAACAGGCAGAGTGTTGACCAGTATCGCGGGGCCTGAACCAGGAAGTGTGACATCATGTGATTTTTTTCCCGCCACTGGTACCTACTCCTCTCTCATCCCCCTCATTCTCTCCTGGCCCATCTGGCTTACTGCGCGGCAAACTAATGCGGTGAAGCCAAATGTGATCAGAACTTGCTGGAGGAGGGGGCAGGAGAGGAACAGGTACCATCGGCGAGGGGGATCTGCCTAAAGGGAAGGGGGGGGGGGGGGGGGGGAGTGTATCTTCCTATACTAAAGGGGGGATCTGGCTATACACGCTAAAGTGGGGGATCTGGCTATATACATTAAGGGAGGGAACTGCCTATATACAATAAAGGGGGATCTGGCTATATACACTAAAGGGAAGGGGGAAGTGTATCCGCCTATGCTAAAGGGGATCTATATACATTAAGGGGGGGGGAGAGACTGACAGAATTGACAGAGCTGCCACTCAGTGCCTGTCCACTAGATTGACTGGTGTGGGGTGGTTCCGACTGCAGGGAGGAGGGGTGTGCAATTCAAATTGTATTCTACCTAGGCACTGGACACACCCCAATCCACTGTGTGTGCAAACTTCAATCAATATAAAAAAAACGACTTAACCTTACACAAACCATCCTTTATCAAATAGTAAGCATCATTGAGCAGTGTGCACACAACATATCAAGCAACCAGGGCTTTTACTACATTCTTTAGGACAAAACACACTTCAGATCACAGCTCAATCCCCTGGTGCAATCAGAGCCTGGACAAGGTCCTCCAGTACCCAAGGCTGAGACACAGAAGTGTGCCCCTCTATGCCTCCCACCTCAGCCGTCACACACTGATTGCTATTAGACTAAGAGGCGCCCAGGGCCCCTAACATCTGGCTTGCAGTCACTGCCATGCATTCCCTTTTCTTATTTCTCTCTGCTTTAAACACAATAGTGGAATTATATCTGAGTTGTGCGCCCCTTCCTACACTGCGCCCTGAGGCTGGAGCCTCTCTCGCCTCTGCCTCAGGCCAGCCCTGGGTGCAATGCCAGCAGGGGCGTTGCAATAGGGGGTGCAGAGGTAGCGACCGCATCGGGGCCCTTGAGCCAGAGGGGCCCCGAAGGGTCCACCCTCTATCACAGTATTAGCTCTCTATTGGTCCTGTGCTGGTAATAATCACTTCTATAGATGCTTTGAATAGTAGTAATCCTTAACACACTGTTCCCCATCCCCTTCTTGCACCTCTGACACTGGGGTTGTCCTTGGCAGGTTTTGGTGCGCCATATCAATTGTTATGTATAGAGTGCTTGGGGGGGGGGGGGGGGCCATGTAAAACTTGCACTGGGGCCCACAGCTCTTTAGCTACGCCACTGAATGCCAGTGTTTAGCAAGCTGAAGCAGAACTTGGTGGTGCAAAAGCTATACATTACCCAGCAAGATCATGGTGAACCAAAACACCTGGGAGTGTGTAAGGGACTACAAAGGACCAAAAAGCTCTCTTACTAAAATGGTAGGAAAAACAAAAGTTTGCCTTCTTAAAACAGAAGGTATTTGTGACTATTCAGGTTAGATTGAGCATATGATGTCTCCCACGATGCATCACTGCTGAATATGCAAATCATCATTTGTTCTACCTGTAAGCTAAACACAACTCCAGATCCGCTGGAATGCAATGTTGTGTCCTTTGTAGCCCCTTACACACTCCTAGAAGTTCTGACTCACCATGAGCTTGCTGGGTAATCTGTAACTCTGGATGCTTCAAGTCCAACCCCATAGAGCCACATTAATCCATGCCATGCATTGATGAGGATCAACCAATCCTAACCGGTCTGCATGCATGATGGATTACTGTGGATTTGCACAATTAACAAGCTGACACATCATTGCATTCCAGCGGATCTGGATGCTCTAATGCTGGGAATACACAATGTGTTTTTTCGGGTTGATTTACCATTCGATCAATTTTCAATGCGTTTTTCTGCCCGATTTCCAGATTGATTCTCTTATCCATTCCATTCCATTCACTTCTATGAGAAATCGAGCGATAAAGCGATCGAAAGTAACTCGGACATGTCAGAAATGATCTATCGAATCATCTATCTGCTGAAAAAAACGCATGGTACATTCCCAGCATAAGTCCAAAATGAAAAGCCACCTGTTTAGCCTGGCACCTGACTATGTCCTCTGTAACACAGTCCAGCCTGCAACCCTGTATTGCTCTGAGACATACCATATCTATGCGCTTTGAATCTTATGAGAGAAAAGCACTCTACAAATGTTGTATTGTATATTGTAAGAATTCTAGAAGCTGTACAGTTGAAACTACAGCTGGACATATATTATTAGATGTGGTCGATCGATAATCATTTTGCAACATTCAATATTAGATATGATCTCACAATAGATCTGATCACAAAGCCGACAACTTTTGTATACTGCTTTGCCAGGAACACTACCCCTCTCCCCTCCTTCTTCTCTGAGGAATCTAGATTCAACCTGCAGTCCTTTTACTAAAGATTTTGGTAATATACAATACTTTTAATTGACTCTTAAATCTGTTCTGTTAATAATGTCTAGAGGTGTATGACCAGCATTAAATGCCTCTATAACTTAAGTATGTCCTTAATACACCATTTCAACATGTACTCTGGGACCTTAACATTTTAATGAGTAATAAATACAAATTGAATTCATTTTGAAAGACTTACCCAGTCAGAATACTCGTACACCACTACTTGGACGCGGCCCAGAAGAATGCCTTGGTAGACCTTGTAACCTGGGCTGCTCTCCTCAGTCCGAGATTTATAAGCTCTGCGCCCGAGGTAGAAGGGGACCAGGCTTGAGGGATCTTCATTGTCCGATATCCTGCTGTCCTCTTTTCCAAGTGAAACAATCCCAACTGACCTTAAACAAATACATGTCTTATTTACTAAGTTCACACAACTGAGCTGTCTACAAAGCTAACACAACAATCAGCACTGCAGGATGGCATTTCCCTGCGGCATCTAAAGAGGTTTAATAACAATGAATTTCAGAGCCATAACAATAGCTTTTAAATTATTCATTCTGTAGAACTCTGTGTTTCAATGTTATTTTTCAGCATTCAAAACCAAGTACAGTGATCTAAGTGCAGGGTTTCCAGCTCTAAGCCTAAATAGTAAAGTTATCCGTTTGCCTGCCCTAGGCATAAAGGGCCACTACTGTGACTTCAATGGTATTTAACCACTTGAGGACCAGAGGTTTATACCCCCCTAAAGACTAGGCGATAGTTTACAATTCACCACTTCACAACTTTAACGTTTTATTGCTCGGTCATTCATACAACTTACCACCCAAATGGGTCTTACCTCCTTTTCTTCTCACTAATAGAGCTTTCTTTTGGTGGTATATGATTGCTGCTGTGATTTGTGGTGTGTGTGTAATATATATATATATATATATATATATATATATATATATATATATATATATATATATATATATATATATATTCTCCCCAGAATTTTTTTACGACCAGGTGGCATGAAAAAGTAGCTGGGTGGGGCAAGATGAGAGAATGGAGGGCCAACGCTTTTCTGCTGAACTCTGCTTACAGTAAAGGAGGAGATGAGCAGATAACAGCCGGGTGCTCATCAAAACTAGCTGGGTGGAGTACCCGGCTAAAAGAGCCTGGGGAGAGTGTGAGACCCTCCGAGGGACAGTTAAAGGAAACCAGAGGACGGCGGCATGGGAGCGAGCCATGCAAATGGGGCTGGAGGAAGCCCCAGGTATGTTTTAAACTGTTAGAGTTGCTCAGCTCTGGTACACTTTAAGTGACAAGGCTGTCCTCTGTACAGTGCTGCACAAGATCGCAGCGCTATATAGACATTTCTATTTATTTATGAAAACACAGCCTGCCAGCTCTGATCGCGGGCTGGCAGGCTGATCATTGTCCCCACCTGTTTACAATGACGGAAGCTAGCACTTGTGCGAGCTCCCGTCTAATGCCACTCCTTGCGAAATGACGCCATATGACGTGATGGAGGAATAAAGGAATAAAGAAGCCACTCTGCAGCCGCCAATCTGCGTTAGGTCGTCGCAGAGTGGTTAAACGAAATTGGCAACATTTCAGTGTACTTTTTTGTTTTACTATAAAATCTGATTTATTTAAAATTTTACAACTTACACTAATGTACACATCACTATTGTAATTATGCATGGTGGCTGCCATATTCATTTACTTTTAAACAATATTAGTTGCCTAGCAGTCCTGATGATCTCTTTCCCTGCAGTAGTATAGCTTTTGTATAGAACATCTGATCTACATGGCTGTTCAGGCTCTATGGCTAAATGTATTAAAGGCAGATAATCATCAGGACAGCAAAGCAAACTGCATGGTTTAAAAGGAAAGAAATATGGCAGCCTCCACAACTTCTCAGTTCAAGTTCACTTTAAAAGGTAAAGATAACCCTTTAGGCTGGACACCCACTTGCATTTGCAAAATCACTCTTAAAATGCTGATTTTGCATCTTAAATGTGAGCGATTCCAGAGCAATTTAGAGTCAAGCGATTTTGGTCCATCACTTTCCTCTATTAAATCCCTCCAAAATAGCTGAAGGTTCCACGTTTGCGATTTCAGCAAATCAAAATTGATCTGTGGGCTCCACTCCAATGACTTCAATTAACCTTCTGCTTTTGGAATCGGCAGCGATTGCCGGCGATTTCAAAGCGTGGCTAAAAGTGCTCTAGTGGGATATAGCCTTTAGTGTCTGGAGTAGCTGTCTCATTCACTTGGGAACATCAGCTTTGCAGGCCTCATCACTTTGTGAATTTCTTAAAAGCAAGATGTCAGTACCCATGAAACACAGAACATTCTGCAGCTCGGGTCAGCGAGGGGAGATATCACTGTGCACTAGAAAGACTAGGTTATTTACCTTTGAAGAACATGGCAGAAGAGAAATCACATGGTAAAAAGTTTTGTGCAGGTTAACTCAATGGATGATATTCCCAATGAAGAGCCTACTTGCTTTTTAGTCTGGTGAGTTGGCCTGTAAACAGTATCACTTCATCTCTAAACATTTCAGATGCTGAAATGGCACAATATGCTGCCATAATCATGTGCAATTCAGGGGTGTCAAACTCAAGTACAAAGTGGGCCGAAATTGAAAACTGGGACAAAGTCTTGGGCCAACCTCAATGTCTAGTGGCCTTCTCCCTTCCTTATAAAGTTCCCCGGTGTCTAATGCCCCCCTACCTCCCCTATGTAGGTCACTGGTGTCTAGAGGTCCTTCCTCCCCTATACAGTTCCCTAGTGTGTAGTGGCCCACTCCCTTATGCTGTTCCCTGGTGTTTTTGGCTTTCCTCCACCCTCCACCATATGGCTTTCCTGGTGGTCTAGGGCTTCACCTGCAATACAACTTCCGTGGCAGTCTATAGTGGGCCAAACATAATGCAAAGTGGGGAAACCACTTAGGGGCCAGATTTGGCCCACGGGTCGGAGTTAGACATGTATGATGTACATACACTGCACACATTCCCCATGTCCTGGACATTCCACAGGAATGATATATTGTGAACAAACGCAAGGTACTTTTAGAAAGACACACATATAACCACAGAAGTGGTATGTATGTGAAATTTTTGTAGGTGTTATTGATACTATATTAGTAGGATTCAAATTACACTGTTACTGATTCCATTTAATTCCTGTAAGTCTTTTAGAAGGAGACATGTGATCAAACTCACCGAGGTCTGCCATAAGCACGTGAGCGCCACATCCCCCAGACATGGGAGCAGATTCTCTTGTCTGACAAGTTTGTAGATTTCAGACATTCTTGTGCTTCTTTGGAAATAGCTGAATGTTACTGAATTTAGCCTGTGCTAAGTTACTTCAGCTCAGTAAAGGCCTATATGAAAATCCCTCTAATGAAAAATGATGCGTTCAGCATGAGAATCTATCAGTGATCACACCAAATTATTTATGTCCTTAGATAAAGTGATCCTCAAAAGTCTATTTAATAAGAAATTGAACTGAAACATCCGGGGAAAAAAAACAAAAAACAAGATCTACTTACCTGGGGCTTCCTCCAGCCCCTGGCAGCCTATCTGTCCCTCGCTGCAGCTCTGTTCCAAGCCAGTGTCCCCTCCGTTGCAGAGGTCTTCTGCGTCTGCGCAAATGCAACGCTCGCGCTCCCGGGGCTGGCAGCATTCTGCGCAGGTGCAGTATTTCTGTGCCTGTACAGAACGCTCCAGGCTATGTGAGCATGATCCCAAGTGGCGCAGCCAGGTGCAAAAGATCCCAGCCTGGCGAGGTCGGCATCTGCAACGGTGGGGACCCCAAGACACCAGCTGGAAGCGGAGCTGCCCCGGACCTGTCCTTTAAAGCAAAACTGAATATAACCTGAAAAAAGGTAGATACTCCACTATAGAGAGGGAAGGCCATGGATTGCATAGAGCCTTCCCAGTCCTCTTTTCGTGCTCTCCATCCGCCACTATCATCCGTAAAAGTTATTTGACCAACTAGTCAAATACACCTTCAGATGTCCTCGTGAAGGCTACGGAAGTATTCACATCCCTGAGTGCTCTTGAAGACTAGCCGATCTGTACTGTACACAGTATGGATGCGCCAGTCTTTGGAAGCACCATGGAACACAAGTGCTTTTGAAACCTTCCGAGGAATCCCGAAAGTGTGAACCTTCATGATCCAGAGCCTTGCCTCTCCATAGGCAAATATCTAACTTTTTTTTGCAGGTTCACTTCAATATTGCTTTAACCACCCTGGCGTTCTGATTAAATCGCCAGGGTGGCTGCGGGAGGGTTTTTTTTAGATAAAAAAAAAACTATTTCATGCAGCCAACTGAAAGTTGGCTGCATGAAAGCCCACTAGAGGGCGCTCCGGAGGCGATCTTCCGATCGCCTCCGGCGGCAAGAGATAACACGGAAGGCCGCAATGAGCGGCCCTCCGTGTTTCGCTTCCCTCGTCGCCATGGCGACGAGCGGAGTGACGTCATTGACGTCAGCCGACGTCTTGACGTCAGCCGCCTCCGATCCAGCCCTTAGCGCTGGCCGGAACTGTTTGTTCCGGCTACGCTGGGCTCGGGCGGCTGGGGGGACCCTCTTTCGCCGCTGCACGCGGCGGATCGCCGCGCTGCAGCGGCGATCAGGCAGCACACGCGGCTGGCAAAGTGCCGGCTGCGTGTGCTGCTTTTTATTTGGTGCAAATCGGCCCAGCAGGGCCTGAGCTGCAGCCTCTGGCGGTGTTGGACGAGCTGAGCTCGTCCAGACCGCTCAGCTGGTTAAAGCAATCCTGAAATGTAAAAATGTATGGAAGTTAGATACTTACCTCAACAGTGGAAAGCATCCAGATAGTCCAGATGCCTCCAAGATCCTCCTCAAGCCCCCTTTATCTAATGTTTGGGAGCTGTGAATGAGCTAACAAACAGTAGATGGGCCGACCTTATTGCACATGCCCAGTGTGGATATGCTCATTCACAGCTGCACTCCTAGACTGAAGAAGCATATTCAATTAGCTAGCTGGAATATACTTGAAGGGACCCATCGCTGGACCAAAGGATACGGGAAGCCTCTGGATCATACAATGCATTGTGCAGCTGCTGATGGTGCATTGGGTTTTAGTGGAAATGGGAGCAACTGAAGGCTCCTCTTCCACCATACAGACCCCTGTCATTTTATCTATGGTAACCTAGTTACAGGCCTATTTTCATGCTATGTTTTGCTGATAGAGCGGAACAAGGACAAAGTACTCAGCTTTTAGCTAAAGCTGCCAAAATAAAAGTGCTTATTAAAATATTCAGACCCACTGAATTAAACAGTGCACTGCATTTACAGCTCACAACAGAATACATAAAATGCAGTAGTCCATAGCCAAGGCCAGGCCAGGGCAAGAGAGGCCCCAGAGGCTGGGGTGCTGCAGTAAGAATAGGTTTGATGTGTCCCACTTGCATTGCCGCCATCTCTGGAAGCTGTTGCACAGCAGTGACAGGCGGCGCTCCACACAGCCCAGCCACATACAGATTGCCCCCCAATAAGGCAAACAGATCGATCCCTATCAGCAATAGAGATGCGGTTTTATAATTGGACTTTTTCCAATTAGTGGGACCTAACCTGAACTGTGCAAATGGTATAATCAGTTTTGGACACTGATGATTAAATAACTGGCAGTTTGAACAAGGTATCAATCTATTTTTTTGAACCCCATTTAAAAAAAAATCAAATTTAAAGAGAATCTGTACTCTAAAATTCTTACAATAAAAAGCATACCATTCTATTCATTATGTTCTCCTGGGCCCCTCCGTGCTGTTTCTGCCACTCCCTGCTGCAATCCTGGCTTGTAATTGCCAGTTTTAGGCAGTGTTTACAAACAAAAGACATGGCATGTGATAGGCTAAGAGAAGCTCAGTCTGTGACTCACACAGAGCCTGCAGGGGGAGTGGAGAGGGTGTGTATAGCTTCTATCCTATCACAAGAGCAGCACATTCTTTCCTGAGTCCGACAAAGCCGTCAGAGGAAAGAAGATTAGATTATATAACAGAGATAATACAGCCACTGTGCAACTAGGAAAGGCTGCAGTAAGCCAGAGCACATTAGAACAGGTATAGGAACTTATAGGATAGAAGAACTAAGGCTGAAAATTTTGTTACAGAGTCTCTTGAAAGCAGATTTCAGACAAAGAGCACAAAGGGCTCGATTCACAAAGCGGTGCTAACCCAGTTAGAGACTTTAGGCATGATAACCATTGCACCACTCTGGTGAAAAGCCAGTTTAGGTGTGATAAGTTTAGGCATGATAAGTTTAGGTGTGATAAGTTTAGGCATGCTAAGTTTAGATAAGTTTAGATAGCTTGCAAAGTCCCGCACGCAAAGCAGAGCCATTAAACTTTATACGAAATGCACCAGTCTTTGCTAGCGTAAAACTTTTGATCAGCTGTGCACTGCGGTGCTAACGCAGTTGGCGCTTAAACTTATCACACCTAAACTTATCACACCTAAACTTATCATGCCTAAACTTATCACACCTAAACTTATCACACCTAAACTTATCATGCCTAAACTGAGTTTAGGCATGATAAAGGGCTTTTCACCAGGGTGCTAACTGTTAGCACCGCTTTGTGAATCAGGCCCAAAGTGTTATACTTACCTGGGGCTTCCTCCAGCCCCATGTAGTCTGTTAGCTCCCTCTGTGACGGTCCGATCTCCTCCGTTCTACCACTGTGGAGTCTGTGATCTAGCCAAGGTGCAGGCCACTACGCATGTGCGGTCTTCGCTACGCAACCCCCTGGTCGTCCTCTTGTGGCCAGGAGCGTTCTGTGCAAGCACAGTTACACTCTTAACGAAACTGCACATATATGCAGAACACTCCCAGCAACGGGAGCGCGATAGGGGAAGCATGAGGCTGGGTCCGCACATGCGCAGTAGTCCTCACCTGGCCCAAGGGACTTTACTGCCGCTGACAGTGGCGCAGCAGATGCTGACAGTGGTGCAGCAGAGGGGAGCCAGGAGGAAAGTAAAGGAGCAGACAGACTACAGGGAGCTGGCATGCATGCAAGCCAGAATTATTACTATAGTATCTCATTGCCATTTCTCTTCATCATTATAGAATCTACAGATGCAGACGAGTTGCAGTTTCACCTTCCCTATTCCTGTCAATGAATTCACTCCTTGGAAAAGGAGCCCAGGGTTGGCTGTGTACCCTGTTATCACAGACCCATATCCCAGTTCTGAGGGAGGGATCACACTTGTGTATGCAGGGAACACAGATTATTCCTCACAAGGCTTTTACCACATGATATGTGAAGTTAGTCTATGACTGAACACAGGCGTTTTGAGGTTTTATTTAACAGTGGCCAGTGAATTTTAATGCAGAATCACATGAGTTGTGGAGAAAAGTAGTGCAGGTTGTACCTTTTTTATATGGTATACAGAATCGCACATGGTTCCTGGGCATAGGTAAACATTATTTACGTTTTTGCATGCGATTTCACATTACAGCAAAATGTCTGCAATTTCAACAAGTGTAGCCAATGCCTGGCACATTGAAACTGAGCCTATTCAGCTTCACGGCACTTTCAAGCAAAGGTAAAAAAGCCTGTTTATCATTCTTATGACAAGAACCTGTGAACAGCAAACACACTGCAATACAGACCTGTACACACACACACACACACACACACACACACACACACACACACACACACACACACACACACACACACACACACACACACACACACACACACACACACACAGTACACACACACACACACACACACACACACACACACACACACACACACACTCATCATCATCATTACAATTTCAAACTCTTACCTTTGGTTTCCTTTTTCATAATAAAATGAAATGTGACAAAGACTTTTATAGGCAGGCAGCGTGAATGGCATCTTTATTGCTGCATGCTTGAGCAGTCAGTCTTTAGCCTGACAGTTAAAGGAAATATCAGGCAAAACGTTTAAAAACAGATTTACTTACCTGGGGCTTCCTCCATCCCCTGGAAGCTTGTGTGTCCCTCGCCGCAGCTCCACTCAGCAGGTTGCCTGGGGTACCTTTCCGTAGCAGCGGCTGCCCCGGCAAGGTTGGCAGATACTGTGCCACCACACCACTTGGGCTCTCGTCGACGGCAGCGTTCTAAGCAGAATGCTCCTGGTGACGGGAGCGTGAACGCGAGGCAAAGCAGATGCTAAGAAACGGACCCCGGGCGTCCTGCTGAGAGCGGAGCTACAGCGAGGGACACCTATGCTTCCAGTTGCTGGAGGAAGCCCCAGGTAAGTATACAGTATTTGCTTTTAATAATTTAGCCTGATATTTCCTTTAAGCTAGCCATACACTTATTTAACTGCAGTGCTGAATGCAGGTCGATTGCAGGAGAAGGTTAGATAGTAGTAGGAGGCGCCCTTGTAGTAATGTTTGCACTTATGCGTATCTATAACAGTAAATGTATATGAAGTCGATCGCCTACCTTAAGAATGGACACTCCACTCGGTAGGATGAATTTAAACGATTTAATGATAGTAAGCACCTAGGACAACGCGTTTCGCGGAACAAACCGCTTCATCAGGTCAATATAGTGCTGTAGCAACTGGTGAATACTCTGGGCGCCAAAAAACTTTGCTTACTATCATTAAATCGTTTAAATTCATCCTACCGAGTGGAGTGTCCATTCTTAAGGTAGGCGATCGACTTCATATACATTTACTGTTATAGATACGCATAAGTGCAAACATTACTACAAGGGCGCCTCCTACTACTATCTAACCTTGAGTTTAACATCCCACGCTGTGGGAGCGTTATTTTCTGCCACAATCCGTGGCAGGAACCTTTTTTTCGAAGGAGCTGCGACCACAAACCATAAAGACCGAGTGGAGACGGGCTTTCTCCACCGGCATACACGAGTGGTTGCCTCTTCAAGCAACCTACACTTGTGAGTAGCTTTCTTTATATATCTTGATCGTATCACAAGGATAATACACTATAGGGGCTCCCGGTGTCTCTGTGGTTTTTTTCGTTTCTTTGTGTTACACAGTATGATTGCAGGAGAAACCACCTATCCCAATCATGAGATGTCATCTGTAAGTCGATAGCGGGACAACTGAGGTGCTGTGGTTAACCACAATTTCTGCCCAATTGTAGATCCTAACATCTAATTGAGCATACATGCAATATCTGTAGAACTGATCTGAATGGAAACTTTTTTTGCTGGTCACACTAGAGCAGGGGTCTCAAACTCGCGGCCCGCGGGCCATTTGCGGCCCTCGATACAATATTTTGTGGCCCTCGCCGGCAAAAGCTTCCTTATAGTTCGCTTCAGTGCTCCCAAGTAATCCGCCGCATCCTCGCCGCTAAACGAGGGCTGCAGAGCCCCCAAATCGCCCGGGGGGCAATCCGCCAGCATTTCCTGGAAGGGGCAGAGCTTTCAGCTTCAGCTCTGCCCCTCCTGACATCAATCGCCGCACGGATCGCCGCCTCTCCCCGCCCCTCTCTGTGAAGGAAGAGTGAGAGGGGCGGGCAGAGGCGGCTATGCGCCGCGATTGTGAAATTCCTTATGCGGCCCAGCCTCATCCAGACTTTGCCTCCTGCGGCCCCCCAGGTAAATTGAGTTTGAGACCCCTGCACTAGAGGGAGAAAGAAAGATTTAACACAGCATTTGATTCACTCTACCATATTTTCACGTTTCATGGTAGTAAACACCAAATACATAAATAATTGGTACAATTAACATCATTGTTCAAATAATGTTTAAGATAACAAGGGGTCACAGACCTACTGAACGATCACTGGACGACCCAAAATACTCTTGATGAACGCATGCCTGTAGACCTCTACTTATTACCATTCATTATACAGAAGAGCCTAGGTTCTCCTCTAAAGGAACATGTAACCCGGTTGATACTTGGTTGGGGTTCAGGGGGCACTTACATTGATCATAATCAATCCATTATTGTAAGTTAAGAATTAAAAAATGATGAATTGTATATAAACAAACCTGAATAAGGGTGTTTTTTTACTTGGGTCGCATTCACAGTGGGATGTTGCAGAGCTGCGTTATAAAGTGTTATAACGCAGCTTACCGCACTGCAATGCTAATCCTATGGGGCGTTCACAGGGAAATGTAGCATTGCATCGTAACGTGTAGCGTTATGGTAACAAACTGCTTGCAGTGTGTTACCTCTAAACACACACGTTAACCTGTACAGGAAAGCACTTTTCATTGCCTGTATGCTTTCCTGTACCTACTGTATGTGACGGTAACACAGCGTTAAGGTGCGTTACCACTTTTTTTTTGCGTTTAGTTGTAATGTTACGTTGTGATTTTAATGTCGCATTACAATGCAACATACCACTGTGAATGCAACCTTGGAAGTAAGATCGCAAGCGCAATGCCCTGCATTTGCAATCAAGCAGCCTGCTTCTTCCACTTGCCACAACTGTGGAAACGGGGGGGAGCCCGTTAAACTCTGAGCGCTGTTACCCTGCACAAGTCTGTAAGTGCATTTTTAAATAAAGGTTTTTTTAATCATACGGAATCACGCTATGTGAGGTCTTTTCCTCTCCTCTGAGCCTACTGCATATAGGAACAGCAGCATCTGGACGACATCTGGAAAGCGCAGGGAAAGGACAACTTCTAACCACCAACCAGTAGAAGACGATTGGACAACATAGAGCATTATCTGACCAATCTCGCAGTGGTCACACAGGCGGGGTGAGTGTTACTCTATTGGGAGTGAAGTGATATCCTGGTACAAGCGGAGCGCTGTCTATTTACATTATCTGATTTAAAGGGGACTCACCAAAGTCCATATAGAGCGCAAACGACTGCCCTGATCTTTGAATGAACTGGCGGACATTATTTATATATAAACTCAATATTCCTTTGTATAGGGACTCATTGCATGCAATTTTAGCGCTGGTCTCTACATATATAACAACTGTGGAAACAAAATGTGATCGCACCAAAAAACACGCAGGCAGACGATTGCATTTGTGAGAAAATTGAAGTGCCCTGATGGAAAAGGAGCACCACAATTTACAGGTTCATCGCAATGCTGTTGTGATTGGTAAAACGCTAGCAATGTGATTTTTTTCATGGTTTTCAGCAAGTGGAAAAGAAAGCCGTTTACAGTCAATTCAAGGTATCCAGGAATGTTTGAACAGCATTTATAGGCAATTATGGAAAATCTTTAAAAAATATACATGCATCAAGGGGTAGTTGAGATAATGTTACCCACAATGAGATACTTGGCCAGCAGAGTCACTGATAAAGGAGTACACGTTATAATAATAGGAGACACACTGCTGTAGAGGGTACCAGAGTAGAGGCAGCGTTTCTCTCTTCCCACTGCTGGAATGTGCATGTAAACATCCATTCACCCCCATCTCCCCCCAAGTGGGTCACTTACATTGTTGGACGTCGGAGCTCCCAGCTTTGCACGGTTACATCGCTGCCTGCAGACTTCAGGGCTGTGTATTGTATGGGAGAGGCGGACACAGGTCAGCCGTGGGTTAATATTCAGCTCACTCTATTCAGCAGCACTGGTCCGTTGGAGCTGCCGCCCTCCCCAACATGAGGAAGATCTCAGTACAGCTCCTGCTGGCAACCTTGAATGCAGCAGCTCTGCCTAGTCTCTGCTCACTCAGCATACATAGGACGAGCCAGCTGCGTGTGGGCTGCTGACATGAATGCTGCTGGTAAACAGCTTGCACACAATCGCCGTGTTGTGTGCATGTAGGCTGCTGCTGCTGCTCACTACTGGAAGGCCCAGGGCAGCTGAGAGAGCCCCTTTGTCTAGCCATACATAAGGATAACGTACATTCTAGTGTTAAATATAGATATTCACAACTAGACATCATCTTGTTAAACGTACATACAATAAAGGTGCTCATAAATCAGCAGATTCCACAAAGAGACAATATTTATCTCTAGTCAAATCTGATTAGAGATAAATTTGTCTCTGTCGAAGCTGTCCATATACTGCAGGCCAATTCTCACCCGACTTCAGCATGAAATCTTATGCTGGGTACACAGGGTAAGATTTTCCGTGCGATTTTGCGACCCGATCGTTTTTCCCGCACGATTCTCTTATCTTCATTTGTTTTTCTTATCTTTTTCCATTCACTGCTATGACAAATCAAGAGAGGAAATGATCGGGAGCAATATCGGACATGACGAATTTTATCAATCGGATCCATCCATCGCACGGAAAATCGTACCGTGTGTATTAGGCATTAAGGGAATCGGCGAACCGACCGCATCCGCCTCGCTGCTGCCCCCCCTAATGTATAAATGTGCCCCCGTGTGTGTATTAATACATTACCTGTCCTGTGTCAGCCTCCATGCGGTGTACGTCTCTGAAACCTCCGAGATCAGATGCTATACGCCAGTAGCGTGTATGAAGAGCTGCCCGCAGGTTACGGGCATCGTGCGGAGGCTGACCCAGGACAGGTAATGTATAAATGCACATATGGGGGGCACATTTATACATTACGGTGGCGGGGTTTTGTCGCTCGGTCCGAGATAAGCCTCTGTACCGCTGTACACCCGATCAACTAACTTCAGCCCGACATCTTGCACCAGGCACAATCGACAAACATGACCAATTTTCGAGAAAAATTAGTCGCATTATCAATCGGGTCTGCACTTGGCGGCACCGATTTTCAACCAATTCGACAATAATCAAATTGGTTGGTCGATCTT
This sequence comes from Hyperolius riggenbachi, assembly GCF_040937935.1. Classification (NCBI taxonomy): domain Eukaryota; kingdom Metazoa; phylum Chordata; class Amphibia; order Anura; family Hyperoliidae; genus Hyperolius; species Hyperolius riggenbachi. The sequence goes on from NC_090646.1 coordinate 563,293,789, forward strand.
CCATCAAAGTCGCCTGATGTATGGGCACCTTATTGCCCCATTTCCACTTGCATGCGTCTTGTGAGATGCAATGCCGGCACAGCTGAGACTTGTCTCGTAGCCGAATCCCTCTAGCCGCGCTCTGCATAACGCGCGCATTTTTTGCTGCAGGGCCTCAGATTTTTCCCCGGCCACAAATTTGTATGCTCTGCCTAGACTTTTATAGGCTGCCAAATTCCATCCGAATTCGTGGCTCAGGAATCAGCCCAAATTCGCACAAATGGAAACCTAGCCTAATGGTGGCCATACATGGTACAATTTTTTCATCCAATCTTATAATTTCTATGTAGTATAAGGGTAAATTAAGTGAATATATTGAAAGGATAATTTAGGCAGTTCCCTTATATTACATAGAAATGGTAAGATTGGATGAAAAAAATGTACCATGTATGGCCAGCATAAGGCTCTGTTCCCACCTGCTGCCAGATCATGTGCGGCCAGAAAAGTGGACAGTGGAGAGTATAGTGTCCGCTCTGATGGTCCACTGTGATCCAGCTGGAGCCTGGGGCAGATATGCTCCACTATAGGCTATATGGGGGAACGCATCTGCCTTGCTCAGGTTTATCAGGCACTGCACAGAGGTGCGGTTCGCTTACTGTAATGGATCCCATGGATCCGTTGCAGCGTGGACGGCTCCTATTAGGAGATGTTCACTGTCCACTTAGCGATGAGTGGAGAACGGACAAAAAAAGTGAGGAACACAGTCAAGGCCAAGTTTGCAGTGGAGCATTGCTGTGCGCTGTAACGGCAGCTTTGTAGGCACTAGTCTTCTTTAGGGGACCCAGCAGGAAACCTCCATAGGAGGCAGCGTCCTCTACAGCACAAAGTGTTGTGATTGGCCGAATAGTGTGGGCGTAGTTTACTGCAAACTATTGGAAACCTTTCAAGAGGATGCTGTCCACTGAATTACCTTCACTGAATTTCTCTATGAGGTTTCCTGCTGGGTTCCCTAAAGTAGACTAGTGCCGCTTTCTAACATGGCTTACCGCACTGCAATGCACCGCCTATGCAATGTTGAAGGTGCAGCAGGTGCATTGCAGTATGACGGGTTGCAGCATGGTAACGCACAGGAAACTGCATGTTAATGCGTGCATTTACAGTAGAAGTGAAGCTTATTTTTAATTGACTGTATGCTTCACTGTACCTGATGCATTGCAACCAAAATGTGCGGCGCCGCTGTCCTGGCCCCTTGCGTTTCTGCTGTCACAGGGAACGCAACGCTCACTGTGAACATGGCCTAAGGCTCCTTTCATACTGCGTCTGTTGTGTCACAAAAGACAATGGGCCTGATTCACAAAGCGGTGCAAACACTTTGCACGCCTGTGAAAAGCCCTTTATCACGCCTAAACTTAGTTTAGGCGTGATCTGAAGGCATTCAGTTTTCGCGAAAAAGCTTTGCGCGAAGTGCCCATTAAGCCCTATGGGACTTTGCGCGCACGCATACGCGCGTACGCGCGGGAACTTCGCGCGGGTTAGAGCACAAAGCGGTGATAACTTTGCTGGTGCAAAGGTTATCACGCCTAAAGTCTTTTAGGCGTGATAACTGAGTTATCACCGCTTTGTTAATCAAGCCCAATATCATCACATGACAAGGTGATGACATTACTATGGGGCCATCACAGTGATTGCAGTGCAGTGTGCAGGGCAGTTTCTAGGTTACAGAGCTCTGAGGTAAGGGTGTGTAAACCCCTAAACTAGGGCACTCTGTTGCAATGCGGTAGCCAGAGGGTTCACACTTACATCTACTTTAACGTGTGTGTCAGCTGACAGCGATATTAAGGCTATTTTCCACAGAGAGCACTCTAGAAAAGCTTTTCTGATTGCCAGCGCTATGCAGTGTTTTGAAAAGATCTTATATTTCACACCAGCCACTGTTTTTGGTGGCAAACACCCCTTATGTAGTGGGTAGTACGTTTTTTTTCTGCATGTGGAAACCGCATATGAGGTGAACAAGCTTACCCATTAAATAGACCCTGTAGCAAAAAAAAAAGGTCTCTTGGGGGGTACTTACCTCGGTAGGGGGAAGCCTCAGGGTCCCAATGAGGCTTCCCCGACCCATGTATCTGCAGGCAATCCAGCACTGGCTCCCCCGAAGTGTCCCGGAATCCTCCCTCGACAAGGCAGATAAGCACTGATTAATTTACCTTTCCTGCAGCGGCGGCTCCAGCTTCAGATTTTTGGGGGGGCTCAAAGGGGGCACAAGGGCTGGCAGGCCGGTCTTGGCGGGAGGGGGGGGGGGGGCAAATTGGGCGTGATCATGACGTCATGTGGGCGGGGCTAACTGTAATGTAGTTGTACCAGCTAACGTAGTTACATTAAGAACATGAAGTAAACGCACATAATGACAGATAGCCTTTCACCAGTAAATGCACATAAGAGTCAGCTTTTCACCAGTAAATGCACATAATGACAGACAATGTTTCCCCAGTAAATGCACATAAGAGACAACTTTTCACCAGTTCATGCACATAATGACAGACAGCGTTTCCCCAGTAAATGCACATAAGAGACAACTTTTCACCAGTTAATGCATGTAATGACAGACTGCATTTCCCCAGTAAATGCACATAAGAGACAACTTTTCACCAGTTCATGCACATAATGACAGACAGCATTTCCCCAGTAAATGCACATAAGAGACAACTTTTCACCAGTTAATGCATGTAATGACAGACTGCATTTCCCCAGTAAATGCACATATGAGACAACTTTTCACCAGTTCATGCACATAATGACAGACAGCATTTCCCCAGTAAATGCACATAAGAGACAACTTTTCACCAGTAAATGCACATAATGACAGACTGCATTTCCCCAGTAAATGCACATAAGAGACAACTTTTCACCAGTTCATGCACATAATGACAGACAGCATTTCCCCAGTAAATGCACATAAGAGACAACTTTTCACCAGTAAATGCACATAATGACAGACAGCCAGTGTCCCCAGCATAGGTAGCCAGGTGTATAGCTGTCCCCAGTATATGTAGACAGGCATATAGCTCTCCCCAGTATATGTAATCAGGCTGGTGGTGGTGGGCTGGGGGCCCCAGGGCACCTAAATCCTGACTGGTGATGGGCTGGAGGCCTCAGGCCTGCGTGGCTGGTGGTGGTGGTCTAGGGGCCCCAGAGCAGCTCAGGCCTGGCTGGTGGTGGTGGGCTGGGGGCCCCAGGGCAGCTCAGGCCTGGCTGGTGGTGGTGGGCTGGGGGCCCCAGGGCAGCTCAGGCCTGGCTAGTGGTGGTGGGCTGGGGGCCCCAGGGCAGCTCAGGCCTGGCTGGTGGTGGTGGGCTGGGGGCCCCAGGGCAGCTCAGGCCTGGTTGGTGGTGGGCTGGGGGCTTTAGGCCTGGGTGGTGATGGTGGGCTGGGAGCCCCAGGGCAGCTCAGGCCTGGCTAGTGGTGGTGGGCTGGGGGCCCCAGGGCAGCTCAGGCCTGGCTAGTGGTGGTGGGCTGGGGGCCTCAGGCCTGGCTGGTGGTGGTGGGCTGAAGGCCTTAGGCTCAGGTCTGGGCTGGCTAATGGTGTTGTGGCATGGGGGCCACAGTACAGCTCAGGCCTGGCTGGTGCCAACATCACATCATGTAAAAACAAAAACAAAAACATTCAATTCGGCAGTTGGCTTGGCTGCCCAGTGCCACCAACCTTGAGTCCTCCTCCTGCTGCTGAGCTGTCTGTCAAATGGCTAGCTAGCTGTCCAGTCCTTGGCTCGGATGTTTGTGCATGCTGGCTAGCAGTCACTCACTAGTAGTGAGCAGTGACGCAGTCTCACTCTCGCTGTGGTCTGGCGGGGTCTGGCTGCAGAGTCCCCACACTGTGCTGCTGGCCTGGCTGCTTACAACGGGCGTCGGAGCGGCAAGCCTCTCTGAAGATGAGCGGGCCAGCCCGGCCAGGTGAGGCAAGGACGCTGCACACTGCGTCCGGTGCGTGTCATGTGACGGACGTCGTCACATGACACAAATTTATAGGCAGGAACGTTGCTTGCGGGCCGCTCTGTGCCGGCGTGGCTGCACATCTGGCGGGGCGGGGTTCCGTGACTCTGATCCAAGTGACAGCCAGGCCAGCCCTCCTCCAGTCCTCCTCTTTCCTTTCTTCTGAACTTGCGGCGGCCGTGGCCTGCGGGGGGGCTTTAATGGGGGCTGATTAGTTGACAGCTGGGGCTGAAGCCTGGGTAAGCCCCAGTGTAGCGCCGCCACTGCTTTCCTGGCTCCAGCGGGGGTGCTGTTGCGGTAAACCGTACGGATATAGGCGAAAATACCTGATCTCTGTCGGGTCCGCTCTACTACGCAGGCACGGGAGACTTGTGCCTGCGCAGTAGAGCGGGTCGACAACAATCAGGTATTTCCGCCTATATCCGAGCGGAGAGCGGATACTGTGCCTGCGCTGGAGCCGGGGAGGTAAATATTTACATGCCCGCTGTTCGGAGGGGCACAGCGAGACCGCCGTGGGACACAGGAGGACGGGGGAAGCCTCGATCGCATCCGGAGGCTTCCTCCTACCGAGGTGAGTACCCCCCAGGGGAACTTTTTGTAGTTACAGAGTTTCTTTAACATGGGCTGTCATATCTGGTATGATTCTGCATTTGGGGAAACCGCATGTGATTTCATTAAGCCATCACCGCGTGATGACACCTGATGTCCTGTAGCGGTACTGCAGGCTGTCAGTGTGCGGCACCCATCGCGTGTGTGTTTTCTTGGTCCCTGCTTTCTCCTGGATGAGCGGCTAGTCACTAGTAAGTAGGCAGATCTACTTGTGACCTGTGGCTGTGTGACTGTCTCTAAAGAGTAAAGGTGCCCATAGACCTAAAGATTATGGGCAAATTCGACAAAGAGACAAATTTATCTCTTAATGGAATCTGATTAGAGATAAATTTGTCTCTTGTCAATTCTGCCCATACACTACAGGCCAATTCCCATCCGTTTTCAGCATGAAATCTTTAGGGAATTGCCTGAGCCCACTGCCCCCAATGTATAAATGTGCCTACCGTGTGCATTTATACGTTACCTGTCCGGTTGCAGCCTCCGAAAACCTCCGGGCGATATTCCGTATGCGCTACTGGCGCATAGCATCTGACGTGAGACGCTATGTGCCAGTAGCGTGTACGGATAGCTGCCCGGTAGTTACTGGACACCGTGCGGAGGCTGCAACAGGACAGGTAACGTAACGCTCGCTCGGAAATCACCGCCGTATCGCCGCACACCCGACCAACCAACTTCAGGCCGACATCTTGCAACATGCGCAATAGACAAAGTGACAAATTTCTGCCCCGAAATTGGTCGCCTTGTCAGTCGGCATGCACTAGGCGGCAACGATTTTCATCCAATTTGATTATAATAATTGAATTGAATGGTCGATCGGCCGCCAAGTCGCCTGATGTATGGGCACCTTAAGGGTTCAGGAGTCCATGGGGGTGGGAGGGAAGGGGGCACAATTTGTATACCCTCGCCCTGGGTGCAATTTAGCCTAGAAACTGCCCTGCTGGTCACACACCGGATTCTCGGAGAACAGTCTAGTGTGTACGAGGCTTAAAGTGGGATTTTCACCATAAAAATTTCAACAGCAAATGGTCTGAGTGTATTAAGTGATAAAGATGCTAATCCTGCAGTCAAAACTTTCAAAACTTTTTCTGCTGTTATGGTTTGGAGTTATCACATACCCTTAGGAGCACTGGCCCTTTAATAGCAATTGCCAAACATTTGCCTGGGGGGGCCTTTTTTCTATAATATATTCCTCATCTTCCCTTTTAATCACTGCCTAGCTGAAACATAATCCTCTGCTCACTTGTGTTTACAAGCAAGGCTGAGGTGACTCGGATTGGAGGGGAAAAAAAAAAAGGGAAGAAATCACATCAGGATTTAGCCTCAAACTGTGTGCAAAAGACATGGTTCCCACCAGGAACAGAATTCTCTTCATTTACTATATAACATTCACTGAAATCAAAACGTGGACTGTACAATACATATGTTATATAAGTAGATAGATCAAGTATTTATCTACTTATATATGTGTTTTCCCTGGCATAATATGGCTAATCCTCCTGCTTCAAGATTTGGTAAAACCAATTAACCTTACAATAAAAATTACTTGATAAGGGTTCACCTTTGTGCAGTCAGACTGTCACATAATCTGTCACATGGTGCCTTTATAAACAGACCTGTTGTGAAATGCCACTGACCCTTCAACAAAACTTAGCAAGTGATATATAGACCAAGGAGCAGTCCAAACACCTCAGCAACAAAGTTGAGAAGAAATACAGATCAGAGTAGGTTATAAGAAAAAAAATCACCCAAAATTGATTAGGCCGCAGAGCAACATTTAACTCCATTGAAAAAAAAATTTGAATGAATATGATGGCACTACTAGAAACCTGACAAGAAAAGGCTACCCACTAAAACTCAGAAACCAGGCAAGGAGTGCATTAATCAGAGATGCTACAAATACACCAAGAATGAACACTGTCGGTATGGTGATGGCAGGAGCATGTCATGCTATGGGAGTGTTGGTAGGAACAAAACTACTGGTCAGGATTGAAGGAAAGATGAATGGCACTAGGCACTGGGCAATTCTCCAGGAAAACCTGTTTCAGAGATATGAAATGAGAAACATTGATCACCTAGAATGAAACAATGCTGCTAGAGCTACACTAAAGTGGTTTAAAGTGTACCAGAGACTAAATAAAATACATACCTTGGGCTTCCTTCAGCCCCATGCGCACAGATCGCTCCCACGCCGCCGTCCTCAGCCTACTGTACCACCGGTACCGGGTCCCGTAACTTCATCCAGTCGCGGCCAGTCTGTACAAGAGAAGTGCGCTCTCTACGTATCTCTCCGGCGGCTGGCCAGTAGGCTGCTCAGACTTGCCGAAGTTACGGGAACCGGAACCGGCAATACAGAAGGCTGAGGACAGCGGCGTGGGAGCGATCCGTGCGCATGGGGCTGGAGGAAGCCCCAGGAATGTATAAAACTTATTTTAGATCGCCTCTGGTTTCCTTTATTAAAGAAAAACATTTATTGTAAATTATTTAGAATGATTTTGGCAAAGCACGGACCTCAATACAACTAAGAATCTGTGGCATGACTGAAAATGGCTGTTGGGAGGCCCAGCAGATCTCCCGCCTTCCTTCAGTCTCAAAGCCCCAATCTCTGCCGCAGTAGCACATCCCGCTCAGCTGAGGGACAACTGAGCACGTCGTCCCAAAACTCTGTTACACCCAGGCCATTTGTGCGCAAGGTATTGAAACTGAGGGTGAGAAGGTGGAAGTACCACCAGAACCACACTAACCGGTACAAGCAGATGGGTTATAGGCAGTCCAGTGTCAGGTAGTCAGCATATAGCAATCATTTGTAGGATTTACATGCATTGAACACGTTATCTTGAGTAGTGAAGTGCTGTTTTGCCTGTTTAGTATCTACATGGGAAAGCGCGAGTCCTACTGGTATGGTGTTTCTTATCATTTTGTAAACATTGCTGCATTCAGCATTTGAACGAAGTCCTTGTTCCCATCCTGAGACCCTTGAAGAATAATGGAAAATCAATAGAATGCTAACCAACCCTCACTGGGCCTCATTCTTGCTGCAGTACCCATTCAATGTCACTTCATTACAGACTCAGGACTAGTGCAGGGAATTTGAAGGGCAACTGTAACGAGAGGTATATGGAGGCTGACATATTTATTTTCTTTTAAACAATACCAGTTGCCTGGCTGTCCTGCTGATCCTTTGCCTCTTATGCTGGGAATACACAAGGAGTTTTTTCGGCAGATAGAGGACTCAATAGATAATTTCCAAAAGGTCCGATCTGATTTCTGATTGTTTTTTCGGATCAATTTGTATAGAAGTGATCAGAAAATTGATCAGAAAAACGTAATGAGATTGGACCTGTCGGTAATTATGTATCGAGCCATCTATCTGCTGAATAAAAGTCATTGTGTGTTCTCAGCATAATACTTTTAGCCATAGACCCTGAAGAAACATGCAGAAGATCATTATTGTCAGATCTGACAAGATTAGCTGCATGCTTGTTTCTGGTGTGACACTACCGCAGCCATATATATCAGCTGCCAGGCAACTAGTATTGTTTAAAAGGAAAATATACCAGCCTCCATATTCTTCTCACTTCATTTGTCCTATAAGCTCATTAAAATGTATATAAATATTTTTTTTTCTTCTGCCTTGAATGTGTTTATATATACAGGGTAAACATTCTCGTAAGAGATTAACCTTTTCAGGACTTGAATCTAACATCCACAGCTGCTGCTGCTACAGCCGCAGGCATGGCCGGATTTCCGCACAGGCCACCTAGGCCCAGGGCCGGATTTGTACTCTTTACCGCCCTAGGCCACTGTCACCAGCCGCCCCCCTTCAGTAGGTAACAAGATGATCCCTACCCCGTCCCTCTAGTATAGGAAGCCTGATGACCCCTCTAGTATATGTAGCCAGATGACTCCTCCCCTCTTTCCCTCCAGTATAGGTAGCCAGATGCCTCTCTCGATCCCTAATCCCCCCCCCCCCCCTTTCAGTATAGGTAGCCAGTTCGCCTTCACACCGCAGCAGCCATCTGTGTCACTCATTTCTTAGCTCGTCTCCAGTGCAGAAGCTTCTTCTTCCTTACCGTTTCCAATGCTGCCCAAGTCCATAGCCGCCGGCCACAATGCAAACGTGCACAGAGAGCAAGGTGGCTGCTGCAGGCAGCTAGCAGGAGAGTACCATGGTCAGGCGCTCGCCTGATCTCCCTGCATTGCATTTGCAAGCTTTCAAATTCTGCACCAGTTTAGCCTGCTCCTTTGGTGCCCTTCCTTCTGTGGTGCCCTAGGCCATGGCCTTTGTGGCCTAGGCCTAAATCCGGCCCTGCCTAGGCCGGTTCCTAGGGCGGAAACCTGCCGCCAGAAGAGCTGGGGCGGGTGTCACACACAGGCAGCCAGCAGATCAGTTGCTGTCTGCTGCCGCGCTGTCCTCCAGTCTCTCCTGGGTGCTTGGTACAGTACACTGCACAGAGAAAAGAGCGCCCCGCCTCTCCTCTCTCACTCTGAGGGGCAGGGCTGAGCCAGCAGACCGGGAGATTTGAGCGGAAGGAGGAAGAGGCAGACAAGTAAGCTATGCGTGTGGAGGAGGCACTGGTCAGGTTAGGGAATGAGATATTGCACTGTGCACTGTAGATTAGTTGTAGCATCAGAGGGGGAGAGCTGTGTGATTGTGTGTGCAGATTTTTTACTCACTTGCAGCACGCTGCCTATTAGAGATGGGAAGTTCGGATCTTTTCAATGATACGGATGATTCAAATCGGATCATTGAAAAGATCCGGATCTTTGATCCGAATCTCGGATCATTTTTACAAGGGAAGCATTCGGGGGTGAAATGACTAGCAGGGCAGGAGAAGGGTAGGGTGGGGGGGACACACAGAGAAGGGGAGAAGATGGACAGAGGGGATGGAGTGGACAGAGAAGGGAGGAGGGACGAGCAGAGAGCAGAAATGTTTGTTTGCACACAATACCCACATGCTGCAATCATATGCTTTACATATATTTTACCTACATGTTCATCTGTATACCTTGAATGGAAACGTCGCACAGTGAAAGAAAGCATTCCCCAAAGCATTCCCAGAAGATAAGTGCAGCTGTTTAGAGCGAGTGCAGGAGGATCATATTGCCCTGCAATCACAGTGCCTGCAAAGTTACTGAGCTGTGCTGAGCTGAGCCAAAAGTTTCCAATGTGATCACTGTGCACAACTACGGAACAGACAGCCTATAATGAGCAACACATTGCAGCCAGTATGTGTGCTCTACACATATCTGGCAGTGGCACCCATGTCCCCTCTACCTGTCCCTGCAAGGCTTGCTCCCCTGAGTCCTCTCCAACAGAGCGATCCATCTCTGCTCTGCTTCCAGGACCCCGCTGCCCGCTGAGAGGGGGCGTGTCGCTCCTGGCCCCGCCCCTTTTGCGATCCGAATCACTCATTTTGATGATTCGGATGATTCGACTCACAAAATAGATTCGGATCAAAGATCCGAATCGTTCATGATCCGGACAACACTACTGCCTATTGCTAAACAGCTGGAGAGAGAGTGACCAGCTGGCTAACTTCTTTCAGTGTTGTATTCATGCACACAGCCCTGTCACTACTACTATCTTGTTTTGCCAATCAGCAGCTGTCCTCTACTCCCCCCTCCCTTCCACAGAAATTAACCTTTCATTGCCTCACTGGTTTCTTTGTTACTGTCCTTTTGGTCTTCTGGGCACAGATGAGAGAGAAAAACACTATCCTCTCTATAGCACATTACAGAGTATATAGTCATGTTAATGACTGTCCTCAAAGGTGCTCACAATCTAATCCTACCATAGTCATAGTCTAATGTCCTACCATATTATTATTATGTATTTATATAGCACGGACATCTTCTGCAGCACTTTACAGAGTACATAGTCATGTCACTGACTGTCCTCAGAGGAGCTAACAATTTTATCCTACCATAGTCATAGTCTAATGTTCTACCATATTATTATGTATTTATATAACACTGACCTCTCCTGCAGCACTTTACAGGGCACATAGTCAGGTCACTGACTGTCCTCAGAGGAGCTCACAATCTAATCCTACCATAGTCGTAGTCTAATGTCCTACCTTATTATTACTATGTATTTATATAGCACTGACATCTGCAGCACATTACAGAGTACATAGCCATGTCAGTGACTGTCATCAGAGAAGCTCACAATCTAATCCTACCATAGTCATAGTCTAATGTCCTGCCATATAATTATTATGTATTTATTTAGCACTGACATCTTCTGCAGCACATTACAGTACATAGCCATGTCACTGACTGTTCTCAGAGAAGCTCACAATCTAATCCTACCATAGTCATTGGCTATCATTCATAAAGCATTTCCGCATGCGGAAATGCTTAAAACAGCTGACTTTACCGACCACTTCGCAAAGTCAGCATTCATAAAGGCTCTTTCCGCATGAAAAAATGACACTACCGGGCAGAGTGATAAATCACCGCCTTGTGCGGTGATTATCGGAACAAATGTAGCAAAATGTTAATTCATAAAGATCACCGCAAGCGGTGTGAGGTCGGGAAGTACCGCTCCCTCTGATGTGGCGATACCAATGTAAGTGAATGGAGACACACAGACCTCCCAGGCAGCTGCAACAGAGCGGAACACGGAGAAATGTATCAACTCGGCAGCTTCCGTGTCTCCGCAAGCCTACCGCCTGCCTACCGCCTGCCTAGTTCGGGGAATCTCCGCACTGCTACCGCACATGGATACTTTTTTATGAATGCCCACCCAGAAGTCTAAAACACCGCCAGCGGTGTTTTCCCGCACTGATTCTCCATACCGACAGCACTTTCATGAATGATAGCCATAGTCTAATGTCCTACCATATTATTATGTATTTATATAGCACTGACATCTGCAGCACATTACAGAGTACATAGCCATGTCAGTGACTGTCCTCAGAGAAGCTCACAATCTAATCCTACCATAGTCATAGTCTAATGTCCTGCCATATAATTATTATGTATTTATTTAGCACTGACATCTTCTGCAGCACATTACAGTACATAGCCATGTCACTGACTGTTCTCAGAGAAGCTCACAATCTAATCCTACCATAGTCATTGGCTATCATTCATAAAGCATTTCCGCATGCGGAAATGCTTAAAACAGCTGACTTTACCGACCACTTCGCAAAGTCAGCATTCATAAAGGCTCTTTCCGCATGAAAAAATGACACTACCGGGCAGAGTGATAAATCACCGCCTTGTGCGGTGATTATCGGAACAAATGTAGCAAAATGTTAATTCATAAAGATCACCGCAAGCGGTGTGAGGTCGGGAAGTACCGCTCCCTCTGATGTGGCGATACCAATGTAAGTGAATGGAGACACACAGACCTCCCAGGCAGCTGCAGCAGAGCGGAACACGGAGAAATGTATCAACTCGGCAGCTTCCGTGTCTCCGCAAGCCTACCGCCTGCCTACCGCCTGCCTAGTTCGGGGAATCTCCGCACTGCTACCGCACATGGATACTTTGATTCTCCATACCGACAGCACTTTCATGAATGATAGCCATAGTCTAATGTCCTACCATATTATTATGTATATATATAGCACTGACATCTTCTGCAGCACTTTACAGAGTACATAGTCATGTCACTGACTGTCCTCAGAGGAGCTCACAATCTAATCCTACCATAGTCATTGTCTAATGTCCTACCATATTATTATTATGTATGTATATAGCACTGACATCTTCTGCAGCACTTTACAGAGTACATAGTCATGTCACTGACTGTCCTCAGAGGAGCTCACAATCTAATCCTACCATAGTCATAGTCCAATGTCCTACCATATTATTATTATGTATTTATATAGCACTGACATCTGTAGCACATTACAGAGTACATAGTTGTATCACTGGCTGTCCTCAGTCAGTTTAATCACTATAATCTTTTAATCAGTAACCCTAACCTAATACTTAATGTTATCCCTTTTCCCATAACCATATTCTCAAATTACTAGCCTCACCATAAATTGCCAAAAGGCCTAGCTATTAAGTTCCCCTAAACAGCTTTTGTTTCATAAATTCCATTCCCTAATATCCTGATCCTGCAGAATCTCTAACCTCCTCCCTTTCCTATGTCCGATAACCCTATCTGTGGCTATTAACGAATCGATACAATTCTCCAGACATTATTGATCAAAAATGATCATTTTTAACCACTAATGGGAAAGGCACGCTGCTATTCAATTTGATCAGATTAATGGAAAAAATCAGTTTTCCAGATCAACGTTGTCAATCTTGTTAAATTGAATAGCAGCTTTCTTTCCTTTTGTGGTCCTGAATGATAATTTTCGAAAAATTTGTATTAATTGCTACATTAACCCCGCTGTTGCCATGGGGCGGCTGGAGGTAGTGGGCCTTGGGCAGTAAAAAGTACAAATCCGGCCCTGGCCGCAGGGACGTGAGACTCCCGACCATGCACATTGCGGGGATGCACGTGCGATCGCGCACGGAAGTGCACAATCGTTATGGTCCCTGAGACAGGGGGGATTGGTGGCAGGGGACAGAAGTCCCCTGAGCCAATCCATGCTTGTGTAGCGTGAATGATCACGGTTTTTGCTCAAAAACAGTGATCATTCTCAGATGTACAGTCTTTGCTAGGTCTTATTTTTTTCAGGGGGGGCCTTTGACCCTCACGCTGACACTATGCAGTACGCATGCCTCTGTGTCCTAATAGGATTTCACAAACTCACCTCGGGCTTTCTTTAAAGTGTTCTTCTTTCTTACCTCAAAAAATTGTTTCACACTAAGCCCAAAAAATGCTATGATTTATCAGGATAGAAACGGAGCAGTCAAAAAGCAGACGAAAAAGACGCGACCTACACCTCCAGTAAACGTCGCCTGACCTCCCCCTACACCCCCCCTTTAGGGCTGCGCCCTCCTTTAACATCTTCAATAAGGCCCTCAAAACACACCTTTTCACTCTCACCTCAATGGTGCTCTAAACCCACGGCTGAGCTCTGGTTTCCTATCTTTCGTGTCCCTACCTCTCCCTCTAGATTGTAAGCCTTTGGCAGGGTCCTCCTCCATGTGTCTCTTACCTGTACATGCACCTCCATTACCTTACACCCATCCTATGGATCTGAGTGAACTCAACTGGCCTAATCCCCATGCTCCCATCCAGTGACTGATTAAGCATTACCAATACTGTGCTGCGTCACCTGGTTTGCAGGTATTCCTGTATTGTCATATTGCTGTATGCAGGGTTGCTCGGGTAGTACTTTTTAATACCCGCCCTGTCAGGAACCGGCCCGCGGCACGCCTGCGTATACGGTTTCCGACTACGGGTTTGACCAGATCAAGCGGGGAGCAGCCTTATTCGAGCTACAAACATGGCTGTGACCCCTCAAAAGCTCCTTACTGCCACTACTAGTGGTTTGCTAGACACGTCCACTCGGCTGTCGAGTGCTCAGCACGCAATCCGCGTTTTCGTATTCGGGTCAGCTTTGTGCTTTAGGCCGAATACGGGAACGCCACGCACACACACACACGCACAGTTGCAATCTTACACTGTAGTGAAGCAAAACCACTAACAGTCATTCCGAACGATACTGTTAGCTACTCTGCTGTCGAGCTACGAGCAACGTACGAAAACTAGGCGTTTTCGTACGTTGGATCAGCTGCGCGCTTTAGGCCAACGTATGACAAACACCCCCACACACAATGCAATTACAATCTCATACGGTAGGGTTACTCAAACGTACAATTAGGCATGGATTTATACACAGTTGCACTTCAGTCTCTTCTAGGCTATGAGTGTTGGTTTAGTACAGCAGAAGTCAAACTTATTTAAATAACGATTTAATATTCCAGGAAAACGTGAAACAGTGCAGAAAGTAATATATACAACAGATGTACAAAAAACAAAGTAAAAAAGTACAAAGTAAAAAGTACAAGATAAAAGGTACAAAAATACACAAAAGGATATTTGCGTAAAAATAAACGGGGAAAAAGAGAACGTTACCAGCTTAGGTTAGAACGTCGTTTGACGGGAGGACGCTGTTTGTTCGACCAGGAGTCGTGATCATCTCTAGCTGTGCGCTACCTCCAGGAGAAGGAGTTCTTGCTGCCCTATGGAATTCACATGAGTTCAGTTCAGTTAATTGTAGATCAATCATTACCCAGCCCCGGACGAGTGTTACAACTCTATACAGTATTTTGCACTCACAGGAATTTCTTCCATCGCATCTGTCCTGCCTGAACACGGACCTCCTACTGCCGGCCACAAGGGGGAGCTCCGGGTGTAATTACTGATGAGACATCATCACTTCTAGTTTGGAAGTATGGAGCTGGGAAACCTGTCGCCCGTCTCCTCCTCTCCTGGCGATCCGTCTGAGGATGACATCATACCATGTGCTCCTCAGTGCACGCAGCCCTGCGGTCAACGTGCCTGCAGCCCTGGGAGGTGTAACGGCATCCTTTGTGACCCTCAGTGCATGCAGCTCTGTGGTTAATATCATACCGTGTGCCCCTTAGTGAATGCAGCACTACTGTCAACAAGCCTGCAGCCCTGGGAGGGTGAAATCATACCGTGTGCTTCTCAGTTCTTCCAGCCTTGTGGTCAACAAGCCGGCAGTCCTGGGAGGGGGAAATCATAAAGTGTGCCCCTCAGTGAACGCAGCCCTGCAGTCAACAACCCTTCAGCACTGGGAGGATGTTATCATACCGTGTGCCCCTCAGTTCATGCAGGCCTGTGGTCAAGAAGCCTGCAGACATGGGAGGATGAAATCATACCACGTGCCCCTCAGTTCATGCAGGCCTGTGGTCAACAAGCCTGCAGACCTGGGAGGATGACATCATACCATGTGCCCCTCAGTGAAAGCAACCCTGCGGTAAACAAGTCTGCAGCTCTGGGAGGGGTGACGTAGATACCAAATTGTGACAACCTGCAGAGCTGAACTCAGAGGTATATTTAAAATGATTTAAATATACCCCTAAGTATGGCCTCCTCCTCCCCTACAGCCATGCCAATCCTCTCCAAAAAAGTACAAAGGATAAAAATTGTTGACCGCAGAGCTGCATGCACTGAGGGGAACACGGTATGATGTCACCCTCCCAGGGCTGCAGGCTTGTTGTACGTAGGGATGCGTGCACTTAGGGGCACACGGTATGATATCACCCTACTGGAGCTGCAGGCTTGTTGACCGCAGGGCTGCATGCATTGAGGAGCACAAAGGATGACTTTACCCCTCCCATGGCTGTAGGCTTATGGACCGCAGGGCTGCGTTCACTGAGGAGCACATGGGACAACGTCACTCCTCCAATGGTTGCAGGCTTGTTGACAGCAGGGCTGCATGCACTGAGGTGCTTACGGGACGCGTATCATGCCGTTCAGCCAATTGCAATAGCACCATGATGAACACGTAGACCGTGGTGCTGGTTTATTACTAGAGTAATTCATGTTTTCCCTAATCACAATTGTCAGCCTGCAGAATTTTTGTTTGGTGTGCGATTTTTATCCTTTGTACTTTTTTGGAGAGGATTGGCATGGCTGTAGGGGAGGAGGAGGCCATACTTAGGGGTATATTTACATCATTTTAAATATACCCCTGAGTTCAGCTCTGCAGGTTGCCACAATTTGTGATCTACATCACCCCTCCCAGAGCTGCAGACTTGTTGACCGCAGGGCTGCTTTCACTGAGGGGCACATGGTATGATGTCATCCTCCCATGTCTGCAGGCTTCTTGACCACAGGCCTGCATGAACTGAGGGGCACACGGTATGATAACATCCTCCCAGTGCTGAAGGGTTGTTGACTGCAAGGCTGCGTTCACTGAGGGGCACACTTTATGATTTCAACCTCTCAGGACTGCCGGCTTGTTGACCACAAGGCTGGAAGAACTGAGAAGCACACGGTATGATTTCACCATCCCAGGGCTGCAGGCTTGTTGACAGTAGTGCTGCATTCACTATGGGGTACACGGTATGATGTTAACCACAGAGCTGCATGCACTGAGGGTCACAAAGGATGCCGTTACACCTCCCAGGGCTGCAGGCACGTTGACCGCAGGGCTGCGTGCACTGAGGAGCACATGGTATGATGTCATCCTCCCAGGTCGGCAGGCTTGTTGACCGCAGGCCTGCATGATATGATGGGAACACGGTATGATGTCATCCTCCCAGGGTTGCAGGCTTGTTGACCGCAGGGCTGCGTCCACTGAGGGGCACACGGTATGATGTTGACCGCATTTCTGCATGCACTGAGAGGCACAAAAAATGATGTTACTCCTCCCAGGGCTGCAGGCTTTTTGACCGCAGGGCTGCATGCACTGAGAGGCACACGGTATGATGTCACCTTCCAAGGGCTGCAGGCTTGTTGAACGCAGGGATGCGTGCACTTAGGGGCACATGGTATGATATCACCCTCCCAGAGCTGCAGGCTTGTTGACCGCTACGCTGCTTTCACTGAGGGGCACATGGTATGATGTCATCCTCCCATGTCTGCAGGCTTGTTGACCACAGGCCTGCATGCATTAATAAGCACAAAGGATGACTTTACCCCTCCCATGGCTGTAGGCATGTGGACCGCAAGGCTGCGTTCACTGAGGAGCACATGGGACAACGTCACTCCTCCAATTGCTTCAGGCTTGTTGACAGCAGGGCTGCATGCACTGAGGTGCTTACGGGATGCATATCATGCCGTTCAGCCAATTGCAACAGCACCATGATGAACATGTAGACCGTGGTGCTGGATTATTACTAGAGTAATTCATGTTTTCCCTAATCACAATTGTCAGCCTGCAGAATTGTTGTTTGGTTTGCGATTTTTATCCTTTGTACTTTTTTGGAGAGGATTGGCATGGCTGTAGGGGAGGAGGAGGCCCTACTTAGGGGTATATTTAAATTATTTTAAATATACCCCTGAGTTCAGCTCTGCAGGTTGCCACAATTTGTGATATACGTCACCCCTCCCAGAGCTGCAGACTTGTTGACCGCAGAGCTGCTTTCACTGAGGGGCACATGGTATGATGTCATCCTCCCATGTCTGCAGGCTTGTTGACCACAGGCCTGCAAGAACTGAGGGGCACACGGTATGATGTCACCCTCCCAGGGCTGCAGGCTTGTTGTACGTAGGGATGCGTGCACTTAGGGGCACACGGTATGATATCACCCTACTGGAGCTGCAGGCTTGTTGACCGCAGGGCTGCATGCATTAAGGAGCACAAAGGATGACTTTACCCCTCCCATGGCTGTAGGCTTGTGGACCGCAGGGCTGCGTTCACTGAGGAGCACATGGGACAACGTCACTCCTCCAATGGTTGCAGGCTTGTTGACAGCAGGGCTGCATGCACTGAGGTGCTTACGGGACGCGTATCATGCCGTTCAGCCAATTGCAACAGCACCATGATGAACATGTAGACCGTGGTGCTGGTTTATTACTAGAGTAATTCATGTTTTCCCTAATCACAATTGTCAGCCTGCAGAATTTTTGTTTGGTTTGCGATTTTTATCCTTTGTACTTTTTTGGAGAGGATTGGCATGGCTGTAGGGGAGGAGGAGGCCCTACTTAGGGGTATATTTTTTTGTTTGGTTTGCGCTTTTTATCCTTTGTACTTTTTTGGAGAGGATTGGCATGGCTGTAGGGGAGGAGGAGGCCATACTTAGGGGTATATTTAAATCATTTTAAATATTCTCCTGAGTTCAGCTCTGCAGGTTGCCACAATTTGTGATCTACGTCACCCCTCCCAGAGCTGCAGACTTGTTGACCACAGGGCTGCATGATCTGATGGGCACACGGTAGTATGTCACCCTCCCAGGGCTGCAGTCATGTTGACCGCAGGGCTGCATGAACTGAGGGGCGCACGGTATGATGTTGACCGCATTTCTGTATGCACTAAGCGGCACAAAAAATAATGTTACTCCTCCCAGGGCTGCAGGCTTTTTGACCGCAGGGCTGCATGCACTGAGAGGCACACGGCATGATGTCCCTTTTCGAGGGCTGCAGGCTTGTTGAACGCAGGAATGCATTCACTTAGGTGCACATGGTATGATGTCACCCTCCCGGAGCACACGGGACAACGTCACCCCTCCAATGGCTGCAGGCTTGTCTACAGCAAGAAGATAATTTTCCTCTGTCTTCCTCACCAGGTACCTGGATTCCCCCTCCACGCCCACTGTGGACTAAAGTCACACCTCGCAAAGCTAGCAGACTGAGAACTTCTTCTCAGAAGGCCTCAGTTTCATCGGACGGCTAAGTGTTCATAAAGGAAATAGTGGTGTAACGATCGGTGTAACACAGAGTGGGTCTGATTACCGGTGATCTGCAGTATCACCGAGAATGCAGATATATACCCAATTATTGATGATCTGCAGTATCACCGATAATCAGATATATCTCTAACCTCTGGACACCTGAGTGAGAAGTGAGTGTTTGGAGTAACAATAACACTTTGAGGACTGTACCTCAGGAATAGGTACAGAAGCAGTAGGGAATACTGCACAGGAGGATGTTCCTTCCGCTAGCCTAGATTGTCCCGGGGGAGGAGCTAGGCAGGATGTGGGAAAGACAGAGCGTGAGTGACACCAGAGAGAAGGTGTCACTAAGAGGTCTGGGAACTGCCTCTAACAGTAAGGCCAGTTCTCGAGGTCGGGCAAGCCAGGTCGTAACCACACAGACAGATAAGGTACAGATTCAGGAGACAGATACGGAATCCAATGAACAGGCAGGGTTTGGCAACGGAGTATCAGAATAGCAAGGTACAGAATCAGGAGGCAGAAGCAGAGTCCAGGAACGAGCAGAATTTGGTAACAGGATATCAGAAATAGCAAGGTACAGAATCAGAGTTCAGAGGAATAGTCAGGCAGGCAGAAAGTCATAACAAATAATACAGTTTAATTCCTAATGCTAAGGTGTGAGCTCCGTGATCATCAACACCTTTGGAAACTATGCTAGAACACAGATACTGACAAGGTCTGAGTGCTACCACGTAGTGATCGCAACGCCAGACACCAGAGAAATGACCAGCACCCAGTATATATACTACAGCGCTCTCAAGCGCCACCCCTAAGTGCTGGACCAATGGAAGGTGGTGAAAATGTCAGCTGACCAGCTTGGTCAGCTGACTCTTCTCTGGCTGTCATATAAGCTCTGCCTCTCAACGCGCGCGCGCGTCATTCTGAACCTGTGTGGACTAGCAGTCCCAGCCACACCAGACATGTTTTGCAATGTGTCCGCTGATTCTAGCGCGGGAGCCGCTGCACCGCTCTCCAAGCAAGCGGCGGCTTCCCCGCGTCCAACCAAGGTGTCAGTAGTATTGCTATGCGCGCAATCCGCCACATCCAACGCGGACTCCACCGCTCTGCCCATGCGGCATGCGGCGGTTTCTTCGCGTTGTGCCGCCATGTTGGACGCGGAAACAGCCGCCTCACTCTGAGCACTTGCGGTGGCTTTTCCGCGTTTCCTCACAAGTGGCAGTGAGAAGCGGTAGTAGGAGGGTTATAAGAAGCCATATGTGGGAGGGAGAGGAAAAGCACTAGACACCAGGGACCTGTATAAGGGAGAGGGGGGGGGGGGCAGCAACACTACACACAAGGGAACTAAATAAGGGAGGAAAGGGGCCACTATACACCAAGGAACTGTATAGGGGAGGGAAGGTGCCACTAGACACCAGATAACTGTACAGGGGAGGGAGGAGGCCGTTAGACACCAGCTGAAGAGAGGGGAGGGGGACCATTAGACAAAACTTTTATAAGGGAGAGAAGTGGCCACTAGACATTAAGGTTGACCTGTGACTTGGACCCATTGAGTTTGACACCCCTGGTCTACAGCAAGGAGATAATTTTCCTCTGTCTTCCTCACCGGATACTAGAATCCCCCATCTACGCCCACTGTGGACTAAAGTCATGCCTTGCAAGCTATCAGACTGAGACCTTCTTCTCAGAAGGCCTCAGGTTCATCGGACGGCTGAGTGTTCATAAAGGAAATAGTGGCAGTAAGAAGCGGTAGTAGGAGTGTTAGTGTTAGGTAAAGCTGCAGTGACATTAGTGTTAGACATAACGGTAGTAGGAGAAATAGTGTTGGGCATAGCGGCACTGGCACTGAGGTTACTATTAGCAGTAGTAAGAGAGTTACTGTTAGGTGTAGTGGCAGTGATGTTAGTGTTAGGCAGGATAGTGTTAGGTGTAGCGGTAGTAGGAGGGGTAGTGTTAGGTGTAATGGAAGTGACGTTAGTGTAAAGGTGGCCTCTAACGATACAATTTACTGAATGATCGTTTATGGATCATAGTTCGTATGAACGATTGTAAATTACTGTTTGGGACCACTAATGGACAAAATTCTTCTAACCAATCCAATCAGATTAATGAAATTGATCCAAAAACCAGATCAATTTAATTAATCTTATTGGATTAGTTAGAAAATTTTTGATCGTTGGTGGTCCTAAACGATCATTTATGATTAATTACGTTCATACGAAGAATCATTCATAATCGATTGTTCAGTAAAGTGTATTATTAGTGGCCACCCTAAAGGGGGCCATTAAATATACAATCCTACAGCTGATCAATTGTTTCTGGTCACTGCATTAATCGATTGGAAACGATCGGTCGTACCAAATAACGGTCAATTTCTCGCTAACCAATTTCATCAGCTTGATGGGATGGATCCAAAAAACAGTTTGATTCCATTAATCTGATTGAATTGGTTAGCGGGAATTCGTATTTTAACAGGCAAAACTAATCATTTCTGATCAATTACCGCGACTGATCATTTCTGATCACCACGGTAATCGATCAGAAACATTGTATTGGGATTGTATCTTTAATGGACATCTTTAGGGAGAGTTAGGTTAGTGTTAATGGCAGTGAGATTAGTTTTAGTGGTAGTAGGAGGGTTAGTGTTAGAGGTTGCAGTAGTAGGATGGATATTATTAAGGTAGCATACATCTAGCGATTTTGGTGGCCGCTCAACCAAGAGACATATCTCTATCTGATCTGAGAGAGATCTGTTGGATACTATAAACCGCAGGCCAGTTCCTGATCGATTTTAGCATGAGATCTTGTGATAATTGGCCTTGTGACAATGCCACACTGCCCTCGGCCGCTGCCCCCCTAATGTATGTCCTCCTGGTGCCCCGCGCAGTTATACTTTATCCGCTGCCATTCGCGTACTCCAACATTTACGCCAAGTGGTTGCTGGCGCTGTAGCACATGTGGCGTGTGTGTGATGTCACGCACGTGCCCCACGCGCTATATGCCAATAGTCACATGGGGTCACAATACAGAAGTATGGCAGACACTGCGGCAAAAACCATCTTTCTCTGGGCATGCTCTTAGCAGCAACGATTTTCATCCAATTCAGTTAAAATTATTGAATTGGATGGTCGAGTTCAGTAATCTATGGGCACCGTTAGGCGAAGTGGCAGTTAGGTTAGTAGTAGTAAGAGCAGAGCCATGACAAGGTCCTCCAGCACACAAGGCTGAGACAGCAAAGTGCGCCCCTCCATCCCTCCCACCCCAGTCATCACTGATTGCTAATTGCTATGAGACTAAGAAGCGCCCCAGGTCCCCCAACACCTTAACCTCTTGAGGACTGCTGTGTTAAACCCCCCTAAAGACCAGGCACATTTTCATTAAATTTGCCACTGCAGCTTTAAGGCCAAGCTGCAGGACCGCAAAACACAGCACACAAGTGATTCCTCCCCCCTTTTCTCACCACCAACAGAGCTCTCTGTTGGTGGGGTCTGATGCCCCCCCCCCCCCCCAGTGTTTGTTTGTTTATTTGTGTTTTGTTTTTTTAAATAAAAACGGTGTTTTATCTTCCCCTCTTGTAAAGCCCCCTCCCCCCGACAGCCAATCCCTGTGATCAGCTGTCATAGGCTTCAGCCTATGACAGCCGATCACCTCTGTGGCTCAGGAGGGGACAGCCGTGTCACACGCTGTCCCCAGTACAGCGCTGCTGCTATTCGCAGTGCTGTACGGGTAATTAGACAGCGATTACGCCGTCTAACAGTCTCCCGAGCAGCAATAGCCGCTCGGAGACTGAAGAGGGGGCGGAGCTCCGCCCTCCGAGAATGAGATGCGCGTGCAGCGTGCGCGCGATCTCATTCAAAACAGAGCCCCAGGACTTTACGCCAATTGGCGTTAGGCGGTCCTGGGGCTGCCGCCGCGGCCACGCCCATCGGCGTGACGCGGACGGCAAAAGGTTAATCTCTAGTTATTTGACTTGCAGTCCCTGCCATGTATCCTCTTTTCTTATTTCTCTCTGCTTCAAACACAATAGGAGAATGATAGCTGAGTGAGTTGTGCACCCCCTCCTAAGTGATGATTGATCTACAATTAACTGAACTCATGTGAATTCCATAGGGCAGCAAGAAAGGCCTATTGTTGTACATTGACTATCAGGTGTTTCAGACCAGTTTCCTTAGCAGAACCCTTCTCGTACCCCTGAAATGTCCCTAGATTAGTACCCTAAAGAGCCTTCATTATTTACATAGCATTGAGCACTTGTGACTGAGAAGTGTTCCGATTAGCGATTCACACCCCTATCAGGTGCATCTAAGTAGGCTGCTCGCTATGATGTCCTCCAGTATACTGATGATCCTCGCAGTGCAGCTGTCATCCACCACACATACAGCATAGTGAACTTGTTTCTTGTTACTCCACACCCCCATTGCTATAATGCAGGGGCGTCGCTACTAGCCCTATTTTGGGGGGGCACGTGCCCCCAATCTGTCCTGGGGTGCCACGGATCTCCGCCCGCCGCTCACCCCCTCTATCAGCGCAGCCGCCGCCGCCGCGTCACACTCAGTCAGACCTCAGCATCAGGCGGCGAGCCGGCGACCAATCGTGCGGGCGCTAGGACCCAGCGCCCGCACTGATATGCGGAAGTGACATCACTTCCGCATATCGAGCGGGTGCGTCCGGCGCCTGCTGGTACTGGTCGGGTCGCCGCTGATCCTGAGGTCTGCTGCAAAGTAAGGGGGGGGGGGGGGAGCGGCGGCTAGAGGGGGGGCCTTCCTGTCACTCACTCACTCCCTAAAGGGGCTCCCTGGCACTCACTCCCTAGGGGGCCTCCCTGTCACTCACTCACTTCCTAGGGGGCCTCCCTGTCACTCACTCACTCCCTAAAGGGGCTCCCTGTCACTCACTCACTCCCTAAAGGGCCTCCCTGTCACTCACTCACTCACTCCCTAAAGGGGCTCCCTGGCACTCACTCACTCACTCCCTACAGGGGCTCCCTGTCACTCACTCACTTCCTAAAGGGGCTCCCTGTCACTCACTCACTCACTCCCTAGGGGGCCTCCCTGTCACTCACTCACTCCCTAGGGGGCCTCCCTGTCACTCACTCACTCCCTAAAGGGGCTCCCTGGCACTCACTCACTTCCTAAAGGGGCTCCCTGTCACTCACTCACTCACTCCCTAAAGGGGCTCACTGGCACTCACTCACTCCCTAAAGGGGCTCACTGGCACTCACTCACTCCCTAAAGGGGCTCCCTGGCACTCACTCACTCCCTAAAGGGGCTCACTGGCACTCACTCACTCCCTAAAGGGGCTCCCTGGCACTCACTAACTCCCTAAAGGGGCTCCCTGTCACTCACTCACTCCCTAGGGGGCCTCCCTGTCACACTCACTCACTGCCTAAAGGGGCTCCCTGGCACTCACTCACTGCCTAAAGGGGCTCCCTGTCACTCACTCACTGCCTAAAGGAGCTCCCTGGCACTCACTCACTCCCTAAAGGGGCTCCCTGGCACTCACTCCCTAAAGGGGCTCCCTGTCACTCACTCACTTCCTAAAGGGGCTCCCTGTCACTCACTCACTCCCTAGGGGGCCTCCCTGTCACTCACTCACTCCCTAGGGGGCCTCCCTGTCACTCACTCACTCACTCACTCACTCCCTAAAGGGGCTCCCTGTCACTCACTTACTCCCTAAAGGGGCTCCCTGGCACTCACTCACTGCCTAAAGAGGCTCCCTGGCACTCACTCACTGCCTAAAGGGGCTCCATGTCACTCACTCACTGCCTAAAAGGACTCCCTGGCACTCACTTACTCCCTAAAGGGGCTCCCTGTCACTCACTCACTTCCTAAAGGGGCTCCCTGGCACTCACTCACTCCCTAAAGGGGCTCCCTGGCACCCACTCACTGCCTAAAGGGGCTCCCTGGCACTCACTCACTGCCTAAAGGGGCTCCCTGTCACTCACTTACTACCTAAAGGGCTTACCTGCCACTCACTCACTTCCTAAAGGGGCTCTCTGGCACTCACTCACTGCCTAAAGGGGCTCCCTGGCACTCACTCACTGCCTAAAGGGCCTCCCTGTCACTCACTCACTCCCTAAAGGGGCTCACTGGCACTCACTCACTCCCTAAAGGGGCTCACTGGCACTCACTCACTCCCTAAAGGGGCTCCCTGGCACTCACTCACTCCCTAAAGGGGCTCACTGGCACTCACTCACTCACTAAAGGGGCTCCCTGGCACTCACTAACTCCCTAAAGGGGCTCCCTGTCACTCACTCACTCCCTAGGGGGCCTCCCTGTCACTCACTCACTGCCTAAAGGGGCTCCCTGGCACTCACTCACTGCCTAAAGGGGCTCCCTGTCACTTACTCACTGCCTAAAGGGGCTCCCTGGCACTCACTTCCTAAAGGGGCTCCCTGGCACTCACTCACTCCCTAAAGGGGCTCCCTGTCACTCACTCACTTCCTAAAGGGGCTCCCTGTCACTCACTCACTCCCTAGGGGGCCTCCCTGTCACTCACTCACTCCCTAGGGGGCCTCCCTGTCACTCACTCACTCACTCACTCACTCACTCCCTAAAGGGGCTCCCTGTCACTCACTCACTCCCTAAAGGGGCTCCCTGGCACTCCCTAAAGGGGCTTCCTGTCACTCACTCACTTCCTAAAGGGGCTCCCTGGCACTCACTCACTCCCTAAAGGGGCTCCCTGGCACCCACTCACTGCCTAAAGGGGCTCCCTGGCACTCACTCACTCCCTAAAGGGGCTCCCTGGCACCCACTCACTGCCTAAAGGGGCTCCCTGGCACTCACTCACTGCCTAAAGGGGCTCCCTGTCACTCACTCACTACCTAAAGGGCCTCCCTGCCACTCACTCACTTCCTAAAGGGGCTCCCTGGCACTCACTCACTGCCTAAAGGGGCTCCCTGGCACTCACTCACTGCCTAAAGGGCCTCCCTGTCACTCACTCACTACCTAAAGGGCCTACCTGTCACTCACTCACTTCCTAAAGGGCCTCCCTGTCACTCACTCACTTCCTAAAGGGCCTCCCTGTCACTCACTCACTTCCTAAAGGGGCTCACTGGCACTCACTCACTGCCTAATGGGGCTCCCTGTCACTCACTCACTGCCTAAAGGGCTCCCTGTCACTCACTCACTTCCTAAAGGGGCTCCCTGGCACTCACTCACTCCCTAAAGGGGCTCCCTGGCACCCACTCACTGCCTAAAGGGGCTCCCTGGCACTCACTCACTGCCTAAAGGGGCTCCCTGTCACTCACTCACTACCTAACGGGCTTACCTGCCACTCACTCACTTCCTAAAGGGGCTCCATGGCACTCACTCACTGCCTAAAGGGGCTCCCTGGCACTCACTCACTGCCTAAAGGGCCTCCCTGTCACTCACTCACTCACTCCCTAAAGGGGCTCACTGGCACTCACTCACTGCCTAAAGGGGCTCACTGGCACTCACTCACTCCCTAAAGGGGCTCCCTGGCACTCACTCACTCCCTAAAGGGGCTCACTGGCACTCACTCACTCCCTAAAGGGGCTCCCTGGCACTCACTAACTCCCTAAAGGGGCTCCCTGTCACTCACTCACTCCCTAGGGGGCCTCCCTGTCACTCACTCACTGCCTAAAGGGGCTCCCTGTCACTTACTCACTGCCTAAAGGGGCTCCCTGGCACTCACTCACTCCCTAAAGGGGCTCCCTGGCACTCACTCACTCCCTAAAGGGGCTCCCTGTCACTCACTCACTTCCTAAAGGGGCTCCCTGTCACTCACTCACTCCCTAGGGGGCCTCCCTGTCACTCACTCACTCACTCACTCACTCCCTAGGGGGCCTCCCTGTCACTCACTCACTCACTCACTCACTCACTCACTCACTCACTCCCTAAAGGGGCTCCCTGTCACTCACTCACTCCCTAAAGGGGCTCCCTGGCACTCACTCACTGCCTAAAGGGGCTCCCTGGCACTCACTCACTGCCTAAAGGGGCTCCATGTCACTCACTCACTGCCTAAAGGGGCTCCCTGGCACTCACTCACTCCCTAAAGGGGCTCCCTGTCACTCACTCACTTCCTAAAGGGGCTCCCTGGCACTCACTCACTGCCTAAAGGGCCTCCCTGTCACTAACTCACTACCTAAAGGGCCTACCTGTCACTCACTCACTTCCTAAAGGGCCTCCCTGTCACTCACTCACTTCCTAAAGGGCCTCCCTTTCACTCACTCACTTCCTAAAGGGGCTCACTGGCACTCACTCACTGCCTAATGGGGCTCCCTGTCACTCACTCACTGCCTAAAGGGCTCCCTGTCACTCACTCATTGCCTGAAGGGGCTCCCTGGCACTCACTCACTACCTAAAGGGCCTCCCTGTCACTCACTCACTGCCTGAAGGGGCTCCCTGGCACTCACTCACTACCTAAAGGGCCTCCCTGTCACTCACTCACTGCCTAAAGGGGCTCCCTGGCACTCACTCACTACCTCAAGGGCCTCCCTGTCACTCACTCACTGCCTGAAGGGGCTCCCTGGCTCTCACTCACTGCCTGAAGGGGCTCCCTGGCACTCACTCATTGCCTGAAGGGGCTCCCTGGCACTCACTCACTGCCTGAAGGGGCTCCCTGGCACTCACTCACTGCCTGAAGGGGCTCCCTGGCACTCACTCACTGCCTGAAGGGGCTCCTTGGCACTCACTATCGGGGTCCCTGTCACTCACTACCTAACTGGAGGCGCCTGTCACTCACTAGCTAACCTGGGGGTCCCTGTCACTCACTACCTAACTTGGGGGGCTACCATATTAAGGGGGCATTCTGCCTATTTATGTGAAATGCTGTCTATTTATGTGCCTCATGACTGCTGAATTTGTCTTGTTGGGAGCCTTATGATTTGTTGGGGGCCTCAAGATTGCTGAATTTGTCTTGTTGGGAGCCTCATGATTTGTTGGGGGCCTCATGATTGCTGAATTTGTCTTGTTGGGGGCCTCATGATTTGTTGGAGGCCTCATGATTGCTGAATTTGTCTTGTTGGGGGCCTCATGATTTGTTGGGGGCCTCATGATTGCTGAATTTGTCTTGTTGGGGGTCACATGATTGCTAAGTGCGAGACTATGGGAAAAGCTGAATCCTTATCATATGAGACAATAGCATTAAACCTACTTTTTTAGCTTTTTAAAACAGAAAATAAAACTGGGAGGTTCTAAAAAATTGCATACTTTTTTCAGGAGTAGGATGGATGAAATTGTTTATCTTCACAGTTTATTTTCAACTTGGATTTTCCATAATGTTCATGTATGAGTTAAAACGTTTGTACAGTATTTAGTTGAAATTGCTGTTGCCACTTTGCGATAGATAAGTGACTTTTGGGTTGCAGTTTGGGCACTCGGCCTCCAAAAGGTTCGCCACCACTGTCATAATCTAATGTCCCACCATTGCTAGGTTCATGTAAATTTGTCTCCACCCGTTACCACACCTATATTCTGGTCCATGGCCCACCCATTTTTCGGTGCGGCGCGATAAGCACGCCGCACAACGTGATCCTCATATTTTTGGCACGCTAGCTGCAGTGTGCTGAATTCTGCTGCCTACAGTATGTACAGTATATGCTGTTCTCTAGTGCCTGCACTGTGTGCTGATTTACCTCCAGTGTGTACAGTGTAAGGTGTTACTCTGTGCCTTTACTGATTGTAAACCAGCTATATTGTATGCTGATCCCTGCTACTTTCAGTATGTACAGTATTAGCTGTAAAGCCTGGTACACACATACAATTTTGATTAGCCAATTTTAGCTCTGTTCATAAAATTCATTGTCTGTTGGCCCACTTACTGCACAGGGGTGGTAAAATTGGGGGTCAGTGATTGACCAATCAAAATTGTATGTGCGTATACATCTTTGATCTATGCCTATACTGATTGTAAATTATCCAAATAAAGGACAGGGGGCTCCATCCAATATTTCGATGGGCAGGCCCGTTATCTGTAGCTTACACCGCTGCTAAGTTCATGTACATTTGGCCCCACCCATGGCCACACCCACTCACCTCATGGCCACGCCCATTTATACCTCCCCGCCTGGTGCCCACAGGTGCCCCCGATCTCCAAGGACCCTAGAAACGCCCCTACTATAATGTATATATATATATATATATATATATATATATATATATATATATATCGCAGCAATGGAAACTTAGCCTTAGGGCTCTTTCACATCAGACAACGCGTGCAGGAGCCGTTCTCATGCACGCGTTGATAGCCTGCGGCAAAAGGTTAATCTCTAGTTATTTGACTTGCAGTCCTTGCCATGTATCCTCTTTTGTTATTTCTCTCTGCTTCAAACACAATAGGAGAATGATAGCTGAGTTAGTTGTGCACCCCCTCCTAAGCCAATCTCGCTTCTACCTCGGCCCTGAGTAAGAGAGTAGGTTAGTAGTAGTAAGAGAGTAGTAGGTTAGTAGTAGTAAGCAGCAGTGCTGGGTGGAGCCAGGTTAGTGTTGGAGGTAGTAAGGGCTCTTTCACATTAGATAACGCATGCACCAACCCGATTTTGTGCATGCGTTATGACCTATGCCGTGACGTCAGGAAGTTGCTAGTTCTAATTTACTTATTTAATGGGAGAGCCTTGGCGCTGGACGATTAAAAGCTCCCAGATGTGTTACAAATTAACGCTCTGGAACGCTTTGTTTAAAGGTAACCTTAAAGAGAACCCGAGGTGGGGATCAATTCTATACACAGAGGCTGGGTCTGGCTATAGTGCCCAGCCTCTGTTGCTAGTTGAATCCCCCTGAAGTGCCCCCTGCGCTCCGCTCTCCCCCATAAATTACGGCCGTGCTGTTTACCTCCCTAATGTCACTCACGCCGCTCCCCCCCGCCTCCTGCAGAGCGCCGGTCCCCGACCGCGACCCTTCCCTCCAATCAGCGGCAAGGTAAGGGACGTGGGCGGGGACCGGCGCTCTGCAGGAGGCGGGGGAGCACCGTGAGTGACACTAGTGAGGTAAATACAGCCCGCTGCGACACACTGCGTGTGTAATTTATGGGGGAGAGCGGAGCGCAAGGGGGACTTAGCAGGGATTCACCTAGTAACAGAGGCTGGGCACTATAGCCAGACCCAGCATCTGTGTATAGATTTCTTTGTACGATCCCCACCTCGGGTTCTCTTTAAGTCTAGGAAAAAAAATTACATTTACTCACCTGGGGCTTTCCTCAGCCCCCTGCAGCCGATCGGTGCCCTCGCCGTGTCTCGGAGATCCTCCCGTCCTCGCCGGCGACCACTTCCGGTTTCGCCATCAGGACCCGACAGGCATGGGAACGCGAGTGATTCTTCGCGTACCCAGCCACAATATCACCCCCTATGATGCTATTGCGGCCAGGAGGCCACAATAGCAGCGTAGGGGGCGATATTATGGCTGGGAACGCGAAGAATCGCTCGCATTCCCATGCTTGTCGGCCAGTGACGGCCAAACCGGAAGTGGTCGCTGGCGAGGACGGGAGGATCTCCGAGACACGGCGAGGGCACCTATCGGCTGCAGGGGGCTGAGGGAAGCCCCAAGTGAGTAAATGTCATTTTTTTTTGCCAGACTTAAGGTTACCTTTAATGTGAAAGGTAACACCAAAGTCAAAAAGACTCATGTTACCTTTCTAACTGCATCCTAGGGACGATCAGTCAAAACGGACGTATTAGCGCCTAGTGTGAAAGAGCCCTGAGAGAGTCATGGCTCGTTTCCACTTGTGCACCGCATGCGTCTTGCTAGATGCGATGTCGGCACAGCTGCTCGCGTCTCGCAGCCGAATCCCTGTAGCTGCGCTATGCGTGGCTATGGGATTCGGACAGTGACGCGTGCAATTATGCTGCAGTGCCTCAGATTTTTTCCTCGGCCATGAATTCGGATGCCTTACATAGACTTCTATGGGCTGCTAAAATCCATCCACATTTGTGGGCGGGGAATCGGCCAGGAATCGCAGCAATGGAAACTAAGCCTTAGCGCTTGATAATCTACTTCTCCCATTTTCTTTTACTTTATGGGCAGGTGCAGCCAGGGTTCCCTGCAATGTGCCAGCACTGTCCTGTACACAGCACCCCAGCCTCCAATCAGAAAGCTCCTGGTAAGGGGGTGAAGTTTGGACGCCACAGCAGGCAGCCAGGACCTACAAGCAGGAGGATTGTGGTGGTTCAGGAGCTTTCACCCAATGCCCTGGACTCTGGCTGAAACTACAGCTGAGCACAGCCAGATTGCCAATCAGGACAGGTATTTACTGCTGTAGGCGGGGCTTAGCCAGCTGCTCTAGGGGGGCGGAGCTTAGCCAGCTGCTTGAGGGGGCGGAGCTTAGCCAGCTGCTCGAGCAGACTTTACCAGGGGTTCGGGGCAGCATGAGACAAGTGTCGGCTGGTAGAATCAAATACTTCGCCCAGCACCTGTATCACTAGTGGTACCCCACCAGCCCTGATATGTGAGCTCCCGCCCGTGGAGCAGACGGGGTTTTGTCAGCAGCCATAAATCCACCCTGAATGTCTCACCTGTATCCCCCCTACACACACCAAGAAACCATGTCCAGGCTCAAGTGTTTTCAAAGTGTCAATAATTCATCTTTATTTCATTATGCTAATTGAAAAAGGGGTGTGGTCACGTGAAATTGCATGAGCCCTCCTCAGCGGCTCAGCTGTGCACCTGCGGCTCAACAGCTAATTTGCATAACCCCTCCCCGCCCGTGTCACAATAGCCACATTGCATAACATCCTGCCCTCATACCTACTCCACGCGGACGGATCGCCAGGAGAGGAGGAGTCGGGCGGCAGGTTTCCCTGAAGAAAATTCCCGTGAGTGCAAAATACTGTATAGAGTAGTAACACTCGTCCGGGGCTGGGTGATGATTGATCCACAATTAACTGAACTCATGTGAATTCCATAGAGCAGCAAGAAAGGCCTATTGTTGTACATTGACTATCAGGTGTTTCAGACCAGTTTCCTTAGCAGAACCCTTCTAGTACCCCTGAAATGTCCCTAGATTAGTACCCTAAAGAGCCTTTATTATTTACATAGCATTGAGCACTTGTGAGAAGTGTTCCGATTAGCGATTCACACCCCTACCAGGTGCATCTAAGTAGGCTGCTTGCTATGGTAACCTCCAGTATAGTGATGATCCTCGCAGTGCAGCTGTCATCCACCACACATACAGCATAGTGAACTTGTTTCTTGTCACTCCACACCCCCATTGCTATAATATATATATATATATCGCAGCAATGGAAACTTAGCCTTAGGGCTCTTTCACATCAGACAACGCGTGCAGGAGCCGTTCTCATGCACGCGTTGATAGCCTGAAACTTTATTTCCAACCTTTAAATTGATACATTACTAATTTTAAAATGTTACTATGAAGGAAAATGAACCAGGATAGAAAGGACCAGTGTGGTTTGAATTATAAAACAACATATGTTTCTTAAGAAATCTTTATGGTATGCGTGACTAGAGGCGTGGTGAGGGCGTGGCCAAGTGTGTGGCAGGGGCGTGGCTTAAGTGTCCCTTTTTCTCATCTCAAAAAGTTGGGAGGTATGTCCAGTATATATATATCTATATCTATATCTATCTATCTATCTATATATATATATATATATATATATATATATATATATCGCAGCAATGGAAACTTATTAGTGCTAGATGATCTACTTCTGCTCCCATTTTCTTTTACTTTTTTAGACCTGTGCAGGTGCAGCCAGGGTTCCCTGCAATGTGCCAGCAATGTCCTGTACACAGCACCCCAGCCTCCAATCAGAAAGCTCCTGGTAAGGGGCTTGAGTTTGGACGCCGCAGCAGGCAGCCAGGACCTACAAGCAGGAGGATTGTGGTGGTTCAGGAGCTTTCACCCAATGCCCTGGACTCTGGCTGAAACTACAGCTGAGCACAGCCAGATTGCCAATCAGGACAGGTATTTACTGCTGTAGGCGGGGCTTAGCCAGCTGCTCGGGGAGGCGGAGCTTAGCCAGCTGCTCGAGCAGACTTTACCAGGGGATTGGCCGGGGCAGCATGAGACAAGTCTCGGCTGGTAGAATCAAATACTTCGCCCAGCACCTGTATCAGCACCTGTATCACTAGTGCTAGGCTACCAGCCCTGATATGTGAGCTCCCGCCCGTGGAGCAGACGGGGTTTTAGCCAGCAGCCATAAATCCACCCTGAATGTCTCACCTGTATCCCCCCCCCCCCCCCCCCCCCCTCCTACACACACCAAGAAATTATGTCCAGGCTCAATTGTTTTCAAAGTGTCAACAATTCATATTTATTTAATAATGCTACTTGAAAAAGGGGTGTGGTCACGTGCAATTTCATGGGCCCTCCTCAGCGGCTCAGCTGTGCACCTGCGGCACAATAGCTAATTTGCATAACCCCTCTCAGCCCCGTGCGTCACAATAGCCACTTTTGATAACCCCGCCTCGCGCATCACAATAGCCACTTTGCATAGCCCTTCCCTGCCCTGCGTGTCACAATAGCCACTTTGCATAACCCCTCCCCGCCGCGTGCATCACAATAGCCACTTTGCATAACATCCTTCCCTCATACCTACTCCACGCAGACGGATCGCCAGGAGAGGAGGAGTCGGGCGGCAGGTTTCCCAGCTCCATACTTCCCAACTAGAAGTGATGATGTCTCATCAGTAATTACACCCGGAGCTCCCCCTTGTGGCCGGCAGTAGGAGGTCCGTGTTCAGGCAGGACAGATGCGATGGAAGAAATTCCTGTGAGTGCAAAATACTGTATAGAGTTGTAACACTCGTCCGGGGCTGGGTAATGATTGATCTACAATTAACTGAACTGAACTCGTGTGAATTCCATAGGGCAGCAAGAAAGGCCTATTATTGTACATTGACTATCAGGCGTTTCAGACCAGTTTCCTTAGCAGAACATTTCTAGTACCACTGAAATGTCCCTAGATTAGTACCCTAAAGAGCCTTCATTATTTATATAGCATTGAGCACATGTGAGAAGTGTTCCCATTAGCGATTCACACCCCTACCAGGTGCATCTAAGTAGGCTGCTTGCTATGGTAACCTCCAGTATAGTGATGATCCTCGCAGAACTTGTTTCTCGTCACTCCACACATAGCTCCCAACTGTCCCTTTTTTGGAGGGACAGTCCCTTTTTGGGAGCCCTGTCCCTCTGTCCCTCTTTCACCCTCATTTGTCTCTCTTTCAGGACTTTGTCCCTCTTTCTATATAAATATATATATATGTCTATACTAAAAATGTGTTTGATTGACTTTATTCCCATCCTTTAAATTGATATATTACTAATTTTAAAATGTTACTATGAAGGAAATAGAATAGGATAGGAAATAGGATAGCTATAAAGGACCAGTGTGGTTTTAATTATAAAACAACATATTTTTCGTATGACATTTGTATGGTATGCGTGACTAGATGCGTGACCAGGGGCGTGGCAGGGGCAAGGCTTAAGTGTCGCTTTTTCTCATCTCAAAAAGTTGGGAGGTATGCACACCCCCAATGCTATAATGCGTGTGTGTGCGCGTGCGTGTATATATATATATATATATATATATATATATATGTAAATAATGTGTGTGTGTGTCACTATAGCTAATTTGCATAGCCCCTTCCCACCTCGTAACACACTATAGCTATTTTGCATAACCCCTCCCTGCTTCGCACATCACAGTAGCTAATTTGCATAACCCCTCCCCCGCCTCACGCGTCACACTATCCTTCTTATTGTATAAGATCCTACCCT
The DNA here is from genome assembly GCF_040937935.1 of Hyperolius riggenbachi. Classification (NCBI taxonomy): domain Eukaryota; kingdom Metazoa; phylum Chordata; class Amphibia; order Anura; family Hyperoliidae; genus Hyperolius; species Hyperolius riggenbachi. The sequence continues at coordinate 563,328,280 of NC_090646.1, forward strand.
CAAATCTCCCCCTTGCAGACGGTTCGGCGGTAGAGGAGGATACAGACAGCAGCTTTCCCAGCTCCGCAAAGCTGAACCAGGTGTGAGGCTGTGTGATCAGTAATTACCCTTGTGGCCGGTGTTCCGCAGTGGCTGAATATGATTTCTGTGAATACAAATTACTAATATATATATATATCTATATATATCTATATATATATATATATAGATAGATAGATAGATAGGTCAGAATAGCTAATGTGCATAACCCCTCCCCGCCCCTCGCGCGTCACAATAGCTAATTTGCATAAACCATCCCCACCTCGCGAATCACAGTATCTAATTTGCATAACTCCTCCCCACCTCACGCGGCACTCGCTAATTTGCATAATCTCTCCCCGCCTCATGCATCACATTACCTAATTTGCATAACCCCTCCCCATCTTGTGCATCACAATACCTTCCTCCCTTCCTACCTCCCCCTCGCAAACGGATCCGCAGGAGAGGAGAAGACTGACAGCAGCTTCCTCAGCTCTGTACAGCCGACACAGAAGTGAGGCTGTTTCTTAAAGAGGAACTCCAGTGAAAATAATGTAATAATAAAAGTGCTTCATTTTCACAATAATTATGTATAAATGATTTAGTCAGTGTTTTCCCATTGTAAAATATTTTAAATTTGATTTATATTCTGACATTTATCACATGGTGACATTTTTACTGCTGGCAAGTGATGTAGCTGCTGCTTGCTGTTTTGGCAGTTGGAAACAGCTGTAAACAGCTATTTCCCACAATGCAACAAGGTTCACAGACAGGAAACTGCCAAGAGTACGTATTTAGAATTGCTTTGTGGGAGGGGTTTCACCACAATATCAGCCATACAGCGCCCCCTGATGATCCGTTTGTGAAAAGGAAAAGATTTCTCATGTAAAAGGGGGTATCAGCTACTGATTGTGATAAAGTTCAATTCTTGGTCAGAGCTTCTCTTTAAGTAGGTTTCAATAATTTTTTATTAAAGAATTTCAAAATATATAAACAGTCACATTCATGACATTAAATGTTTGATAATGCAGTTGACAGTATAGAGTATAAAGTTTACAGTTAAAGTTTACAGTACATAATAGGTAAAGGTACATAAGGTACAGTATACAGTGTAGTAGGATAAGGTAAATTGTGTAATATACAATCAACGTAGTACTTACAGTAATAATTGGTGAGGTTGTTATATATAATTCTTTGATTTATTTCTGGTAGAGTGTTGTTCAAATATAAATCACTTCTGTTATGGTGAAATGGGTTGTAGCCTATGTCTTCCAGACTTCAGATTAGGCAGTTGAGTTTTCAGAGAATGTACCTTAAACCTAATAATTATTAAATTAGATCTCGAGTTGAACTTGGCTGTCTGAAAAATGGGGGAGTAAACCGCCCTACAGAGATTTCAGACAGTGCACTGTTCTGATTGGTGGGAAAAGGTAGGTATGGCACAAGCTCTAAAATAGTCTGTTCCAAAGTCGAAGTCTGGAGAGGTTACAGACAGATTTCCAGTGTTGACCTCTGTATTTTTGGTCAAGAAAATTGTGAAGTATTATGAAGTATTATAAATTACTTAATGCCCTAATATTTATTATGAGTAGTATTTACTTTGTTGCATTATATTTGTTTGGTTTGTTTTTGTTTGTATATTGTTTGTATATTGTTAGTACAAGATACCTTTCTATCTGGGATAGGGAGTGTAACGATCGGTGAAGCACAGAGAGGATCTGATTACCAGTGATCTGCAGAATCACTGGGAATACAGATGTATACCAGATTATACGTGATCTGCAGTATCACTGATAATCCGATATACTAGCTAACCTCTGTTCACCTGAGTAGAGTGTAGTGTTAGGTGCAACAATAACACTTAGAGGACTAGGCCTCAGTGCAGCAAGGAGTACTGCACAGATTCCTTCCGCAGACCTGAGCTCTCCGAGACGGGAGGAGTCAGACTGACAGTAGGAAGGACAGACTGAAAGTAACCTTTAGGAGGAAGGATCACTAACAGAGCGAGGAACCGCCTCTAACAGTAAGGTCGGTTCTCGAGGTCGGACAAGCCAGGTCGTACACACACGGACAGATAAAGTACAAGATCAGGAGGCAAAGGCGGAGTCAAAGTACAGGCAGGGTTCAGCAACGGGGTATCAGATATATCGGGGTACAAAATCAGGAGGCAGAAGCAGAGTCAAGGAACGAGCCGGGGTTCGGCAACAGAGTATCAGAAATATCGAGGTACAAGATCAGAGTTCAGGAGGATAGTCAAGGCAGGCAAAAGTCATAACAGATAATCACAATCAAACTAGTACTTTAGCTATCAACAGAATCTAGCTAAGTGTAGGATTACAGCTCCAGCTGGTCCCGGCACACTTGCGGATCTGACTACGGATCTGGGTGCTCCCACATATGTGATCGCACGCCAGACAAAGAGCAAGTGAACAACCAGCAGTATATATACTCTAGGACCTTTCCAGGACCTCCCTAATTGCTGGTCCAATGAGAGCAGTGGAATTTGTCAGCTGACCCAGCTGGTCAGCCGACTCCCTTCTAACTGCTATTTAAACTCTGCCTCTGTGCTCGCGCGCGTGTAAGTCTGAATCTTGGTGGACTATCAGTCCCAGCCACACCAGTACTGTCATGCAATGTATCTAGAGCGGGGGCCGCCTCTGATGCGGATTCCGCCGTTACCAATGCGGACTCCGCCGTTACCAATGTGGATTCCGCCGCACTACCCATGCGGCATGCAGCGTTTTTTCCGCGTTGTGACGCCATGCTGGACGCGGAAACAGCCGCCTCACCTCGAGAGACGGCGGCCTTTCCGCGTTTCCTCACAGGGAGTGAATATCCTTATGTTCCCCAAAAGAGGGTACCTATATGTATCAATCTAATCTAATAAAATATCTTAATGTTGGGGATTATATACAGTGGTGTGAAAAACTATTTGCCCCCTTCCTGATTTCTTATTCTTTTGCATGTTTGTCACACTTAAATGTTTCTGCTCATCAAAAACCGTTAACTATTAGTCAAAGATAACATAATTGAACAGAAAATGCAGTTTTAAATGATTGTTTTTATTATTTAGTGAGAAAAAAACTCAAAATCTACATGGCCCTGTGTGAAAAAGAATTTGCCCCCTGAACCTAATAACTGTTTGGGCCACCCTTAGCAGCAATAACTGCAATCAAGCGTTTGCGATAACTTGCAACAAGTCTTTTACAGCGCTCTGGAGGAATTTTGGCCCACTCATCTTTGCAGAATTGTTGTAATTCAGCTTTATTTGAGGGTTTTCTAGCATGAACCGCCTTAACTAATAGTTAACGTTTTTTGATGAGCAGACACATTTGAGTGTGACAAACATGCAAAAGAATAAGAAATCAGGAAGGGGGCAAATAGTTTTTCACACCACTGTATATTTGTGACCTTCAATCCCTATGGGGCTGCATCTTGATTAACATAGCAGCTGCTAAGTAATAACCGAGCTAGACTGAATTAGCTAAATAAGTAGCTAAATCTGTCAGTCAATAACAAAACACAAATTGAACGAATAACCATGTACAATGAACAATGAACATTCCCAGGATTCATATGTATGATATATTGAAATCTCAGATAAGTAAAATAAACATCCACAAGGTTATCAGTCATATGTCTCAAGACGTTTGTCTCAGTTCAATTATAGTATTCCCATTTGTGTTGATATCTATGCTTATACTTTTGTCTTCCCTAGTAAGAGGACTTCCTAGATTCTCCAGAGTATAGATAGAGCATCTTCACTTAGGTCTAGAGGTTAGAGGACCATCCAGTGAACCAGAGCTTCTTTGTAGGTTAGATTAGGTTAGGTTAGCATGTCCTCTCCCTCCAGAACTAGAACCAGAACTTAGAACAAGAATTAGAGTTAGAACTAGAACTCGCCCAGGGTTGACTCAGGGTATATAATGGGCCATAAACCTGCTCTTCCCAAGAACGACCGAACATTGCCATTCCTAATGGCCCATGACTTTTCAGCCAATAAGTTAGCTTCAACAATTTTTAATATTTCATCAATTTGGGGTACATACCGTATATACTCGCAAGCAAGCTGTAAGGCTTGGTGGTGTATTCTCCACAGTCAGCATGCAACGCATGAGCTGACGTGGAGGAGGTACACACCCTAGCACAAGGAAACAGGCTATCCCTAGTATAGTGGAGGGGAGGACTGACTCCAAAAGGAGATTGTGGCGCACAGAGCCGGTGCAGATCCGACAGCCACAAACAATACTTTTGCGATAACATCTCAGCGCAAGGTAGCGCTGAGCGCATAAACCAGAACTGAGGAGATCAGGACAGGTAGACAGAATGAACGCTTGCTAGCTAGCCGCTACTAGTGACAGCAAGCGTCCACAACAAGACAGACTGGAATGAGGCAGCCAATGCGTTTGCAGCGATGGCGTGCCTCACAAGGACAGGACAGGATAGTCAGGAAATAGCAGGATCAAGATAGATGAACGCAACACAGTCAAAAATACAATAAGTATGTTTTCCTAGCGTATTACAATTACAGCTATCAATGAAACTATTTGTAACGTCTGACTAACATATGTATATATCGGCAATGAACCGATATATGACATAAGCAGGAACACTGACTTAGACTGGAGCAATACAGGGAACAGGACTCAGAAGGATTCGCTATCTCTTCGCAGAGATGAACGCAATCCACAAATGGTAACAGAACAGGATTCAGAAGGATTCGTTATCTCTTTGCAGAGATGAACGCAATCCACAAACAGAACCAGGAGCAGGGTAACTACCTCAGCACGGGTGATCACGGTACGCGCAAACTACCAAAACGTGCTGGAAAACTGACTAACTGCACACAGGATATAAACAGTTCGTGTACGTATACATCAGCGACACTGATGTATCAACGTAACACGAATACAAGGAAAATAATAAACGTGCTGGTATGCATATACATTGGCAATGAACCAATATATGATGCAAAGACCAGCAAAGTATCTTTAGAACAAGAAACACGATCGGGGGCTGAAGCGACAGCAAGACAGGCTAAAACTGAAGCTATGAAAACCCGAGGAGTCCTGCAGGAAGCAGATCTTTATACTGAGGTCATCCAATGGGAGCAGACATGCAGATTCCCACACAGGTGAATGATAATCAGTCACAAGCTGACAGCAGGGAAAGGCAGACAAGCTATGCAGCTTGCATGGAAAGAGATCAGAACTGCCTGAGCTGCAGCACTACTACTTCCAGCAATACCTGCTGCAGCAGCGATCATGACACAAGCCGAATTTTTCACCCCCCAAAAGTGGCCCAAAAGTTGGGGGGTCGGCTTGCTTGCGAGTCATGGGTAGGTGGGTTGGTAGGTGCTGCCCCTCCCCGCTCCCCCCGCGGCCGCCGCTACTATTACCTTAGGCGGCGCCGCTTCCTCTATCCCCGTCCTGCTCCGATAACTAACTCATTCACAGCAGCGCGCCCCTCGCTGCTGTGATGATGGAGGAAACCATAGAGAGCGGTTCCCATAGTAACGGCATCGCAGCTACAGGAAGCCGCTCTCTATGGTTTCCTCCATCATCACAGCAGCGAGGGGCGCGCTGCTGTGAATGAGTTAGTTATCGGAGCAGGACGGGGATAGAGGAAGCGGCGCCGCCTAAGGTAATAGTAGCGGCGGCCGCGGGGGGGGGGGGGGGGGAGGGGCAGCACCTACCCACCCACCTACCCATACTGGGGCACTATGCTAGCTATAATGGGGCACTATGCTAGCTATAATGGGGCACTATACTGGCTATACTGAGCACTATACTAGCTATACTGAGCACTATACTAGCTATACTGGGCACTATACTAGCTATACTGAGCACTATACTAGCTATACTGAGCACTATACTAGCTATACTGGGCACTATACTGGCTATACTGGGCACTATACTAGCTATAATGGGGCACTATACTGGCTATACTGAGCACTATACTGGCTATACTGAGCACTATACTAGCTATACTGAGCACTATACTAGCTATATTGAGCACTATACTAGCTATACTGAGCACTATACTAGCTATTACTGAGCACTATACTAGCTATACTGAGCACTATACTAGCTTAACTGGGGCACTATACTAGCTATACTGAGCACTATACTAGCTATACTGGGGCACTATGCTAGCTATAATGGGGCACTATACTGGCTATACTGAGCACTATACTAGCTATACTGATGACTATACTAGCTATACTGAGCACTATACTAGCTATACTGAGCACTATACTAGCTATACTGAGCACTATACTGAGCACTATACTAGCTAAACTGGGGCACTATACTAGCTATACTGAGCACTATACTGAGCACTATACTAGCTAAACTGGGGCACTATACTAGCTATACTGAGCACTATACTAGCTAAACTGGGGCACTTTACTAGCTATACTGAGCACTATACTAGCGATACTGGGCACTATACTAGCGATACTGGGCACTATACTAGCTATACTGGGCACTATACTAGCTATACTGAGCACTATACTAGCTATACTGAGCACTATACTAGCTATACTGGGCACTATACTAGCTATACTGGGACACACTAGGGGAATAAGGCGGCCAGCATTTCCTACCCCCGGCTTATATGGGGGTCAATCATTTTTCCCTGTTTTTTCAGGTGAAAGTTGGGGGGTCGGCTTACATGCGGGTCGGCTTGCTTGCGAGTATATACGGGTATGTAGATTTCCAATTACTAGCAATTAAGTGTCTAGTGGTGATAAAAATGTGATTCATTATTAGTCGTTCTTTGGGGGGCAGGTCCATAGTTCCAAGGTGTAAGAGGCACATAGAAGGGGGAATAATGTTCAATGATACTGGGAGTTTTTTGAAGCAAGATTCTATGTCTTTCCACATCTTTCGAAGTTTGGGGCAGCTCCAGAATATATGTAGGAGAGAACCATTTTCATTACATCCTCTCCAGCAAAGGGGGGAGGCTTTATGGTCGAACTTACTGATCTTTTCTGGTGACATATACCATTTCCACACACACTTAAGGAAACTTTCCTGGTGGTTAGTACAGTGTGAGGACTTCCTTAAAGATTTGTAGGCCAGTTCCCAGGCTTCCTGACTTATTTCAGTTTGAAAAAGTTCTTGCCAAGTTTTAAGCTGCCATTTAGGTGCCTCATCTTTAAGTTCTAATATTGTTTTGTATATAGTGGGTATGCCTTTCAGGTTTGTTTTTTCAGGTAGAATTAGTTTTTTAATTTTGGGTGGGATAGATATTGGGGTTAGGGGGTGTCTAGCCAGGAATCTATGCACTTTAAAATAAATTGGTTCATCAGTTTTTGGAATATTATATAGTTCAATCAGGTATTCAAATGATCGCTTCTCTTTAAGTAATTGCACCCGGAGCTTCCCCTTGTGGCCAACTATATATATATATATATATATATATATATATATATATATATATATATATAATATATATATATATTATTTTACATATGCCCCAGAGTGGTAGTTTTTAATTATGCCCAATAGCGGTCCTCTGCAACTTGCCACCATTGACGAGGACTGATATGGCTGTAGGGGGAGGAGGAAGTCATACTTATGGTTATATTTAAATAGTTTTAAATATGCCCCAGAGTGGGTACTCTGCAGGTTGCCATGCCTGACGAGGATTGGCTTGGCTGTAGGGGAGGAGTAGGAGGCCATATTTAGGTGGCATATTTAAATCACTTGAAATATGCCCCAGCAGTGCCGTCCTGACCATGACGCGGGGTGATGCAGCTTCCTCAGGTGGCGGAAATGTGACAGGAAGTGAAGAGTGTGTCTAGCTTGCCGCTGCCTGCCTTATTGCCGCCTGCCTGGACATCACGGCCACCTGGACATGACATCGGGGACGGCAGAAGATCGGAGAGTCCTATAGCAGTGCCTGGTGATATAGCGGCCGACAGATATCAGAGGTCCTGCAGCGGTGTCTAGCTATAAAGTTGCTGTGGTAACCAGCAGGAGATCGGAGAGGATTGTTAGAGCGGCTGAGGGGGACCAGAAGAACATCGTGGGAGCGGCTATGCAGGAGCAGTGGCAGGAAGCAGGATGTAGCAGCAGGAGCCGGGAACCAGAGCAGGGATAGCAGAAGATCGGAGCCGGAGGGGTCCTGCAGCCATGCCTGTAATGGAGCGGTCAGCAGAAGATTGGAGGATCGTGCAGCAATGCCTCGCGATTGAGCGGCCGGCAGATGATTGGAGGGTCTTGTAGCTGTGCCTGGTGATGGAGCGGATGGCAGAAGATTGGAGGATCCTGTAGTGGTGCCTGGCGATGGAGCGGCTGGCAGAAGGAAGCAGGAGCCACACGCTAAGGACACAGGTAAACATGTAAGCTGTATATGTATTGTATATGTATATGATTGTATGGCTCAGCCCAGACAGTTTCAAGGTTCTGTGTAGCATTTAATTGCAGAGTAAATTTTTTTTTTTGGGGGGGGGGAGGGGAACATCCTCACATGTTTGCCTCTGGAGGCAAAAAGTCCAGAACCGGCCCTGTGCTCTAGACTGGTACTCTGCAGGTTGCCACGATAGGCGAGGATTGGCATGGCTATGGAGGAGGAGGAGGAGCCCATACTTAGACGGCTAATTTGAGTCATTTCAAATATACCCCAGAGTTCTACTATGCAGGTTGCCACAATTTGTGATCTATGTCACCCCTCCCAGGGCGGCAGGCTTGCTGACCGGAGAGTTTCGTGCACTGAGGGGCACACAGTATGATGTCACCCTCCCAGGGCTGCAGGCTTGTTGACCACAGGGTTGCATGCATTGAGGGGCACAAGGGACGACGTCATCCCTCCAATGGCTGCAGGCTTGTTAAAGGCAGGGCTGCGGGATGTGTATCATGCCGTTCTGTCAATTGCAACAGCACCATGATGAACATGTAGATCGCGGTGCTGGTTCATTAATAGTGTAATTCATGTTTTCCCGAATCACAATTTTCAGCCTGCAGCATTTTTGTTGGGTTTGCGATTTATATGCTATGTACTTTTTTGGCGAGGATTGGTATGGCTGTAGGGGAGGAGGAGGCAATACTTAGGGGTATATTTAAATCATTTTAAATATACCTCTGAGTTCAGCTCTGCAGGTTGCCACAATTTGTGATCTACGCCATCCCTCCCAGAGCTGCAGACTTGTTGACCGCAGGGCTACTTTCACTGAGGGGCACATGGTATAATGTCACCCTCCCAGGGCTGCAGGCTTGTTGAACGCAGGGATGCGTGCACTTAGGGGCACACGGTATGATGTCACCCTCCCAGGGCTGCAGGCTTGTTGTACATAGGGATGCGTGCACTTAGGGACACACGGTATGATATCACCCTACTGGAGCTGCAGACTTGTTGACCGCAGGGCTGCATGCATTAAGGAGCACAAAGGATGACTTTACCCCTCCCATGGCTGTAGGCTTGTGGACCGCAGGGCTGCGTTCACTGAGGAGCACATGGGACAACGTCACTCCTCCAATTGCTGCAGACTTGTTGACAGCAGGGCTGCATGCACTGAGGTGCTTACGGGACGCATATCATGCCGTTCAGCCAATTGCAACCGCACCATGATGAACATGTAGACCGTGGTGCTGGATTATTACTAGAGTAATTCATGTTTTCCCTAATCACAATTGTCAGCCTGCAGAATTTTTGTTTGGTTTGCGATTTTTATCCTTTGTACTTTTTTGGAGAGGATTTGGCATGGCTGTAGGGGAGGAGGAGGCCCTACTTAGGGGTATATTTAAATCATTTTAAATATACCCCTGAGTTCAGCTCTGCAGGTTGCCACAATTTGTGATCTACGTCACCCCTCCCAGAGCTGCAGACTTGTTGACCGCAGCGCTGCTTTCACTGAGGGGCACACAGTATGATGTCACCCTCCCAGTGCTGCAGGCTTGTTGACCGCAGAGCTGCATGCACTAAGGGGCACACAGTATGATGTCACTTTCCTAGGGCTGCAGGCTCGTTATACGTAGGGATGCATGCACTTAGGGGCACACAGTATGATATCACCCTACTGGAGCTGCAGGCTTGTTGACCGCAGGGCAGCATGCATTAAGGAGCACAAAGGATGACTTTACCCCTCCCATGGCTGTAGGCTTGTGGACCGCAGGGCTGCGTTCACTGAGGAGCACATGGGACAACGTCACTCCTCCAATGGCTGCAGGCTTGTTGACAGCAGGGCTGCATGCACTGGGGTGCTTACGGGACGCGTATCATGCCGTTCAGCCAATTGCAACAACACCATGATGAACATATAGACCGTGGTGCTGGTTTATTACTAGAGTAAAGGTGGCCATACACTGGTCGATGTGCCATTAGATCGACCAGCTGACAGATCCCTATCTGATCGAATCTGATCAGAGAGGGATCGTATGGCTGCCTTTACTGCAAACAGATTGTGAATCGATTTCAGCCTGAAACCGATTCACCATCTGCTGAGCTGCTCCTGCCGCCTGTCCCCCCCCCCGTATACATTACCTGACGCTGGCTCCCGGGCATCTTCTCCGCATTGCACGGCTCTGTTCCGGCTCCATTACGGCGCTTCCTGTGTTACTCCGTGACCAGGAAGTTCAAATAGAGCGCCCTCTATTTGAACTTCCTGGTCACTTCAGTGACACAGGAAGCGCCGGGATGGATGGAGCCGGAACAGAGCCGTGCAATGCGGAGAAGACGCCCGGGAGCCAGCCTCAGGTAATGTATACTTGATCGGATCGGCCGCCGCTAGCGACGCGCACTTTACCCGCGGGCGATCTAAGGTAATTTCCCGCACGGCGCGATCGACGGACCGATCCGATTTCGGGAGGAAATAGGATCGGCGGCTGCGTTTACCGCGAACGATTGGCAGCAGATTCGATCCCAGGATCGAATCTGCTGTCGAAACGGCCGGGAATCGAGCCAGTGTATGGCCTGCTTTATTCATGTTTTCCCTAATCACAATTGTCAGCCTGCAGAATTTTTGTTTGGGTTGCGATTTTTATCCTTTGTACTTTTTTGGAGAGGATTGGCATGGCTGTAGGGGAGGAGGAGGCCCTACTTAGGGGCATATTTAAATCATTTTAAATATACCCCTGAGTTCAGCTCTGCAGGTTGCCACAATTTGTGATCTACATCACCCCTCCCAGAGCTGCAGACTTGTTAACCGCAGGGCTGCTTTCACTGAGGGGCACATGGTATGATGTCATCCTCCCATGTCTGCAGGCTTCTTGACCACAGGCCTGCATGAACTGAGGGGCACACGGTATGATAACATCCTCCCAGTGCTGAAGGGTTGTTGACTGCAGGGCTGCATTCACTGAGGGGCACACTTTATGATTTCACCCTCCCAGGACTGCCGGCTTGTTGACCACAAGGCTGGAAGAACTGAGGAGCACACGGTATGATTTCACCCTCCCAGGGATGCAGGCTTGTTGACAGTAGTGCTGCATTCACTAAGGGGCACACGGTATGATGTTAACCACAGAGCTGCATGCACTGAGGGTCACAAAGGATGCCGTTACACCTCCCAGGGCTGCAGGCACGTTGACCGCAGGGCTGCGTGCACTGAGGAGCACATGGTATGATGTCATCCTCCCAGGTCGGCAGGCTTGTTGACCGCAGGCCTGCATGATATGATGGGAACACGGTATGATGTCACCCTCCCAGGGCTGCAGGCTTGTTGACCGCAGGGCTGCGTCCACTGAGGGGCACACGGTATGATGTTGACCGCATTTCTGCATGCACTGAGAGGCACAAAAAATGATGTTACTCCTCCCAGGGCTGCAGGCTTTTTGACCTCAGGGCTGCATGCACTGAGAGGCACACGGTATGATGTCACCTTCCAAGGGCTGCAGGCTTGTTGAACTCAGGGATGCGTGCACTTAGGGGCACATGGTATGATATCACCCTCCCACAGCTGCAGGCTTGTTGAACGCAGGGCTGCATGCTCTAAGGAGCACACGGGATAACGTTACCCCGCTCCCCCCCCCCCATGGCTGTAGGCTTGTGAACCGCAGGGCTGCGTTCACGGAGGAGCACATGGGACAACGTCACTCCTCCAATGGCTGCAGGCTTCACTGAGATGCTTATGGGATGCGTATCATGCCGTTCAGCCAATTGCAACAGCACCATGTTGAACATGTAGACCGTGGTGCTGGTTTATTACTAGAGTAATTCATGTTTTTCCTAATCACAATTGTCAGCCTGCAGAATTTTTGTTTGGTTTGCAATTTTTATCCTTTGTACTTTTTTGGAGAGGATTGGCATTGGCTATAGGGGAGGAAGAGGCCATACTTAGGGGTATATTTAAATCATTTTAAATATACCCCTGAGATCAGCTCTGCAGGTTGCCACAATTTGTGATCTACGTCACCCCTCCCAGAGCTGCAGACTTGTTGACCACAGCGCTGCTTTCACTGAGGGGCACATGGTATGATGTCATCCACCCATGTCTGCAGGCTTGTTGACCACAGGCCTGCATGAACTGAGGGGAACACGGTATGATGTCACCCTCCCAGGGCTGCAGGCTTGTTGGCCGCAGAGCTGCATGCACTGAGGGGCACACGGTATGATGTCACCCTCCCAGGGCTGCAGGCTTGTTGTACGTAGGGATGCGTGCACTTAGGAGCACACGGTATGATATCACCCTATTGGAGCTGCAGGCTTGTTGACCGCAGGGCTGCATGCATTAAGGAGCACAAAGGATGACTTTACCCCTGCCATGGCTGTAGGCTTGTGGACCGCAGGGCTGCATTCACTGAGGAGCACATGGGACAACGTCACTCCTCCAATGGCTGCAGGCTTGTTGACAGCAGGGCTGCATGCACTGAGGTGCTTACGGGACGCATATCATGCCGTTCAGCCAATTGCAACAACACCATGATGAACATGTAGACCGTGGTGCTGGATTATTACTAGAGTAATTAATGTTTTCCCTAATCACAATTGTCAGCCTGCAGAATTTTTGTTTGGTTTGCGATTTTTATCCTTTGTACTTTTTTGGAGAGGATTGGCATGGCTGTAGGGGAGGAGGAGGCCCTACTTAGGGGTATATTTAAATAATTTTAAATATACCCCTGAGTTCAGCTCTGCAGGTTGCCACAATTTGTGATCTACGTCACCCCTCCCAGAGCTGCAGACTTGTTGACCGCAGCGCTGCTTTCACTGAGGGGCACACGGTATGATGTCACCCTCCCAGGGCTGCAGGCTTGTTGACCGCAGAGCTGCATGCACTAAGGGGCACACGGTATAATGTCACCTTCCCAGGGCTGCAGGCTTGTTGTACGTAGGGATGCGTGCACTTAGGGGCACACGGTATGATATCACCCTACTGGAGCTGCAGGCTTGTTGACCGCAGGGCAGCATGCATTAAGGAGCACAAAGGATGACTTTACCCCTCCCATGGCTGTAGGCTTGTGGACCGCAGGGCTGCGTTCACTGAGGAGCACATGGGACAACGTCACTCCTCCAATTGCTGCAGGCTTGTTGACAGCAGGGTTGCATGCACTGAGGTGCTTATGGGACGTGTATCATGCCGTTCAGCCAATTGCAACAGCACCATGATGAACATATAGACCGTGGTGCTGGTTTATTACTAGAGTAATTCATGTTTTCCCTAATCACAATTGTTAGCCTGCAGAATTTTTGTTTGGTTTGCGATTTTTATCCTTTGTACTTTTTTGGAGAGGATTGGCATGGCTGTAGGGGAGGAGGAGGCCATACTTAGGGGTATATTTAAATCATTTTAAATATACCCCTGAGTTCAGCTCTGCAGGTTGCCACAATTTGTGATCTACATCACCCCTCCCAGAGCTGCAGACTTGTTGACCGCAGGGCTGCTTTCACTGAGGGGCACATGGTATGATGTCATCCTCCCATGTCTACAGGCTTCTTGACCACAGGCCTGCATGAACTGAGGGGCACACGGTATGATAACATCCTCCCAGAGTTGAAGGGTTGTTGACTGCAGGGCTACGTTCACTGAGGGGCACACTTTATGATTTCACCCTCCCAGGACTGCCGGCTTGTTGACCACAAGGCTGGAAGAACCTGCATGAACTGAGGGGCACACGGTATGATAACATCCTCCCAGAGTTGAAGGGTTGTTGACTGCAGGGCTGCGTTCACTGAGGAGCACACGGTATGATTTCACCCTCCCAGGGCTGCAGGCTTGTTGACAGTAGTGCTGCATTCACTAAGGGACACACGGTATGATGTTAACCACAGAGCTGCATGCACTGAGGGTCACAAAGGATGCCATTACACCTCCCAGGGCTGCAGGCACGTTGACCGCAGGGCTGTGTGCACTGAGGAGCACATGGTATGATGTCATCCTTCCAAGTCGGCAGGCTTGTTGACCGCAGGCCTGCATGATATGATGGGAACACGGTATGATGTCACCCTCCCAGGGCTGCAGGCTTGTTGACCGCAGGGCTGCGTCCACTGAGGGGCACACGGTATGATGTTGACCGCATTTCAGCATGCACTGAGAGGCACAAAAAATGATGTTACTCCTCCCAGGGCTGCAGGCTTTTTGACCGCAGGGTTGCATGCACTGAGAGGCACACGGTATGATGTCACCTTCCAAGGGCTGCAGGCTTGTTGAACGCAGGAATGCGTGCACTTAGGGGCACATGGTATAATATCACCCTCCCAGAGCTGCAGGCTTGTTGAACGCAGGGCTGCATGCTCTAAGGAGCACACGGGATAACGTTACCCCTCCCATGGCTGTAGGCTTGTGGACCGCAGGGCTGCGTTCACGGAGGAGCACATGGGACAACGTCACTCCTCCAATGGCTGAAGTCTTCACTGAGGTGCTTACGGTACGCGTATCATGCCGTTCAGCCAATTGCAACAGCACCATGATGAACATGTAGACCGTGGTGCTGGTTTATTACTAGAGTAATTCATGTTTTTCCTAATCACAATTGTCAGCCTGCAGAATTTTTGTGTGGTTTGCGATTTTTATCCTTTGTACTTTTTTGGAGAGGATTGGCATGGCTATAGGGGAGGAGGAGGCCATACTTAGGGGTATATTTAAATCATTTTAAATCTACCCCTGAGTTCAGCTCTGCAGGTTGCCACAATTTGTGATCTACGTCACCCCTCCCAGAGCTGCAGACTTGTTGACCGCAGCGCTGCTTTCACTGAGGGGCACATGGTATGATGTCATCCTCCCAGGTCTGCAGGCTTGTTGACCACAGGCCTGCATGAACTGAGGGGCACACGGTATGATGTCACCCTCCCAGGGCTGCAGGCTTGTTGACCGCAGAGCTGCATGCACTGAGGGGCACACCGTATGATATCACCCTATTGGAGCTGCAGGCTTGTTGACTGCAGGGCTGCATGCATTAAGGAGCACAAAGGATGAATTTACCCCTCCCATGGCTGTAGGCTTGTGGACCGCAGGGTTGCGTTCACTGAGGAGCACATGGGACAACGTCACTCCTCCAATTGCTGCAGGCTTGTTGACAGCAGGGCTGCATGCACTGAGGTGCTTACGGGATGCGTATTATGCCGTTCAGCCAATTGCAACAGCACCATGATGAACATGTAGACCGTGGTGCTGGTTTATTACTAGAGTAATTTATGTTTTCCCTAATCACAATTGTCAGCCTGCAGAATTTTTGTTTGGCTTGCGATTTTTATCCTTTGTACCTTTTTGGAGAGGATTGGCGAGGCTGTAGGGGAGGAGGAGGCCATACTTAGGGGTATATTTACATCATTTTAAATATACCCCTGAGTTCAGCTCTGCAGGTTGCCACAATTTGTGTTCTACATCACACCTCCCAGAGCTTCAGACTTGTTGACCGCAGGGCTGCTTTCACTGAGGGGCACATGGTATGATGTCATCCTCCCATGTCTGCAGGCTTCTTGACCACAGGCCTGCATGAACTGATTTCACCCTCCCAGGGCTGCAGGCTTGTTGACAGTAGTGCTGCATTCACTAAGGGGCACACGGTATGATGATAACCACAGAGCTGCATGCACTGAGGATCACAAAGGATGCCGTTACACCTCCCAGGGCTGCAGGCACGTTGACCGCAGGGCTGCGTGCACTGAGGAGCACATGGTATGATGTCATCCTCCCAGGTCGGCAGGCTTGTTGACCGCAGGCCTGCATGATATGATGGAAACACGGTAGGATGTCACCCTCCCAGGGCTGCAGGCTTGTTGACCGCAGGGCTGCGTCCACTGAGGGGCACACGGTATGATGTTGACCGCATTTCTGCATGCACTGAGAGGCACAAAAAATGATGCTACTCCTTCCAGGGCTGCAGGCTTTTTGACCGCAGGGCTGCATGCACTGAGAGGCACACGGTATGATGTCACCTTCCAAGGGCTGCAGGCTTGTTGAACGCAGGGATGCGTGCACTTAGGGGCACATGGTATGATATCACCCTCCCAGAGCTGCAGGCTTGTTGAACGCAGGGCTGCATGCTCTAAGGAGCTCACGGGATAACGTTACCCCTCCCATGGCTGTAGGCTTGTGGACCGCAGGGCTGCGTTCACGGAGGAGCACATGGGACAACGTCACTCCTCCAATGGCTGCAGGCTTCACTGAGGTGCTTACGGGACGCGTATCATGCCGTTCAGCCAATTGCAACAGCACCATGATGAACATGTAGACCGTGGTGCTGGTTTATTACTAGAGTAATTTATGTTTTTCCTAATCACAATTGTCAGCCTGCAGAATTTTTGTTTAGTTTGCGATTTTTATCCTTTTTACTTTTTTGGAGAGGATTGGCATGGCTGTAGGGGAGGAGGAGGCCATACTTAGGGGTATATTTAAATGATTTTAAAGATACCGCTGAGTTTAGCTCTGCAAGTTGCCACAATTTGTGATCTACGTCACTCCTACCAGAGCTGCAGACTTGTTGACCGCAGCGCTGCTTTCATTGAGGGGCACATGGTATGATGTCATCCTCCCATGTCTGCAGGCTTGTTGACCACAGGCTTGCATGAACTGAGGGGCACACGGTATGATGTCACCCTCCCAGGGCTGCAGGCTTGTTGACCGCAGAGCTGCATGCACTGAGGGGCACACGGTATGATGTCACCCTCCCAGGGCTGCAGGCTTGTTGTACGTAGGGATGCGTGCACTTAGGGGCACACGGTATGATATCACCCTACTGGATGACTTTACCCCTCCCATGGCTGTAGGCTTGTGGACCGCAGGGCATACGGTATGATGTCACCCTCCCAGGGCTGCAGGCTTGTTGTACGTAGGGAAGTGTGCACTTAGGGGCACACGGTATGATATCACCCTATTGGAGCTGCAGGCTTGTTGACCGCAGGGCTGCATGCATTAAGGAGCACAAAGGATGACTTTACCCCTCCCATGGCTGTAGGCTTGTGGACCGCAGGGCTGCGTTCACTGAGGAGCACATGGGACAACGTCACTCCTCCAATTGCTGCAGGCTTTTTGACAGCAGGGCTGCATGCACTGAGGTGCTTACGGGATGCATATCATGCCGTTCAGCCAATTGCAACAGCACCATGATGAACATGTAGACCGTGGTGCTGGATTATTACTAGAGTAATTCATGTTTTCCCTAATCACAATTGTCAGCCTGCAGAATTTTTGTTTGGTTTGCGATTTTTATCCTTTGTACTTTTTTGGAGAGGATTGGCATGGCTGTAGGGGAGGAGGAGGCCATACTTAGGGGTATATTTAAATCATTTTAGATATACCCCTGAATTCAGCTCTGCAGGTTGCCACAATTTGTGATCTACATCAGCCCTCCCAGAGCTGCAGACTTGTTGACCGCAGGGCTGCTTTCACTGAGGGGCACATGGTATGATGTCATCCTCCCATGTCTGCAGGCTTCTTGACCAGAGGCCTGCATGAACTGAGGGGCACACGGTATGATAACATCCTCCCAGTGCTGAAGGGTTGTTGACTGCAGGGCTGCGTTCACTGAGGGGCACACTTTATGATTTCACCCTCCCAGGACTGCTGGCTTGTTGACCACAAGGCTGGAAGAACTGAGGAGCACACGGTATGATTTCACACTCCCAGGGCTGCAGGCTTGTTGACAGTAGTGCTGCATTCACTAAGGGGCACACGGTATGATGTTAACCACAGAGCTGCATGCACTGAGGGTCACAAAGGATGCCGTTACACCTCCCAGGGCTGCAGGCACGTTGACCGCAGGGCTGCGTGCACTGAGGAGCACATGGTATGATGTCATCCTCCCAGGTCGGCAGGCTTGTTGACCGCAGGCCTGCATGATATGATGGGAACACGGTATGATGTCACCCTCCCAGGGCTGCAGGCTTGTTGACCGCAGGGCTGCGTCCACTGAGGGGCACACGGTATGATGTTGACCGCATTTCTGCATGCACTGAGAGGCACAAAAAATGATGTTACTCCTCCCAGGGCTGCAGGCTTTTTGACCGCAGGGCTGCATGCACTGAGAGGCACACGGTATGATGTCACCTTCCAAGGGCTGCAGGCTTGTTGAACACAGAGATGCGTGCACTTAGGGGCTCATGGTATGATATCACCCTCCCAGAGCTGCAGGCTTGTTGAACGCAGGGCTGCATGCTCTAAGGAGCACACGGGATAACGTTACCCCTCCCATGGCTGTAGGCTTGTGGACCGCAGGGCTGTTGTACGTAGGGATGCTTGCACTTAGGGGCACACGGTATGATATCACCCTACTGGAGCTGCAGGCTTGTTGACCACAGGGCTGCATGCATTAAGGAGCACAAAGGATGACTTTACCCCTCCCATGGCTGTAGGCTTGTGGACCGCAGGGCTGCGTTCACTGAGGAGCACATGGGACAACGTCACTCCTCCAATGGCTGCAGGCTTGTTGACAGCAGGGCTGCAAGCACTGGGGTGCTTACGGGATGCGTATTATGCCGTTCAGCCAATTGCAACAGCACCATGATGAACATGTAGACCGTGGTGCTGGTTTATTACTAGAGTAATTCATGTTTTCCCTAATCACAATTGTCAGCCTGCAGAATTTTTGTTTGGTTTGCGATTTTTATCCTTTGTACCTTTTTGGAGAGGATTGGCATGGCTGTAGGGGATCAGGAGGCCATACTTAGGGGTATATTTACATCATTTTAACTATACCCCTGAGTTCCGCTCTGCAGGTTTCCACAATTTGTGTTCTACATCACCCCTCCCAGAGCTGCAGACTTGTTGACCGCAGGGCTGCTTTCACTGAGGGGCACATGGTATGATGTCATCCTCCCATGTCTGCAGGCTTCTTGACCACAGGCCTGCATGAACTGAGGGGCACACGGTATGATAACATCCTACCAGAGTTGAAGGGTTGTTGACTGCAGGGATGCATTCACTGAGGGGCACACTTTATGATTTCACCCTCCCAGGACTGCCGGCTTGTTGACCACAAGGCTGGAAGAACTGAGGAGCACACGGTATGATTTCACCCTCCCAGGGCTGCAGGCTTGTTGACAGTAGTGCTGCATTCACTAAGGGACACACGGTATGATGTTAACCACAGAGCTGCATGCACTGAGGATCACAAAGGATGCCGTTACACCTCCCAGGGCTGCAGGCACGTTGACCGCAGGGCTGCGTGCACTGAGGAGCACATGGTATGATGTCATCCTCCCAGGTCGGCAGGCTTGTTGACCGCAGGCCTGCATGATATGATGGGAACACAGTATGATGTCACCCTCCCAGGGCTGCAGGCTTGTTGACCGCAGGGCTGCGTCCACTGAGAGGCACAAAAAATGATGTTACTCCTCCCAGGGCTGCAGGCTTTTTGACCGCAGGGCTGCATGCACTGAGAGGCACACGGTATGATGTCACCTTCCAAGGGCTGCAGGCTGGTTGAACGCAGGGATGCGTGCACTTAGGGGCACATGGTATGATATCACCCTCCCAGAGCTGCAGGCTTGTTGAACGCAGGGCTGCATGCTCTAAGGAGCTCACGGGATAACATTACCCCTCCCATGGCTGTAGGCTTGTGGACCGCAGGGCTGCGTTCACGGAGGAGCACATGGGACAACGTCACTCCTCCAATTGCTGCAGGCTTCACTGAGGTGCTAACGGGACGCGTATCATGCCGTTCAGCCAATTGCAACAGCACCATGATGAACATGTAGACCGTGGTGCTGGTTTATTACTAGAGTAATTCATGTTTTTCCTAATCACAATTGTCAGCCTGCAGAATTTTTGTTTAGTTTTAGTTTTTATCCTTTGTACTTTTTTGGAGAGGATTGGCATGGCTGTAGGGGATCAGGAGGCCATACTTAGGGGTATATTTAAATGATTTTAAAGATACCCCTGAGTTCAGCTCTGCAGGTTGCCACAATTTGTGATCTACGTCACCACTCCCAGAGCTGCAGACTTGTTGACCGCAGCGCTGCTTTCACTGAGGGGCACATGGTATGATGTCATCCTCCCATGTCTGCAGGCTTGTTGAACGCAGGGCTGCATGCTCTAAGGAGCTCACCGGATAACGTTACCCCTCCCATGGTTGTAGGCTTGTGGACCGCAGGGCTGCGTTCACGGAGGAGCACATGGGACAACGTCACTCCTCCAATGGCTGCAGGCTTCACTGAGGTGCTTACAGGACGCGTATCATGCCGTTCAGCCAATTGCAACAGCACCATGATGAACATGTAGACCGTGGTGCTGGTTTATTACTAGAGTAATTCATGTTTTTCCTAATCACAATTGTCAGCCTGCAGAATTTTTGTTTAGTTTCCGATTTTTATCCTTTGTACTTTTTTTGGAGAGGATTGGCATGGCTGTAGGGGAGGAGGAGGCCCTTCTTAGCGGTATATTTAAATCATTTTAAAGATACCCCTGAGTTCAGCTCTGCAGGTTACCACAATTTGTGATCTACGTCACCACTCCCAGAGCTGCAGACTTGTTGACCGCAGCGCTGCTTTCACTGAGGGGCACATGGTATGATGTCATCCTCCCATGTCTGCCGTCTTGTTGACCACAGGCCTGCATGAACTGAGGGGCACACGGTATGATGTCACCCTCTCAGGACTGCAGGCTTGTTGACCGCAGAGCTACATGCACTGAGGGGCACACGGTATGATGTCACCCTCCCAGGGCTGCAGGCTTGTTGTACGTAGGGATGCGTGCACTTAGGGGCACACGGTATGATATCACCCTACTGGAGCTGCAGGCTTGTTGACCGCAGGGCTGCATGCATTAAAGGGGAACTTCAGCCTAAACAAACATACTGTTATTAAGTTACATTAGTTATGTTAATTAAAATATATAGGTAATATAATCTTATACCCACCCTGTTTTAAAAGAACAGGCAAATGTTTGTGATTCATGGGGGCTGTCATCTTTGTCATGGGGGCAGCCATCTTTTTGGTTGAAAGAAGGTGACAGGGAGCATGAGACACAGTTCCAACTGTCCTGTGTCCTGATAACCCCTCCCAGCTGCACACACTAGGCTTCAAATGTCAAATTCAAAATGTAAAAAAAAAATTGAACCAAAACAGCAGAACGAGAACTTCATCAGAAATCCCATCATGCTTTGCACAGCATAAGGGGAAAACTGCCCGGGCAGTTTTCTTCTGTGCAGCTAAAAATGAGGCTTCTATAAGAGAAACAAAGTTCTGATGCTGTGAAACTGTTAAAGAAACATCAGGCATTTTCAGTGCTGCCGAGTCGATTGTTAGTCTGGAGGTTCACTTTAACCACTTAAGGACTGCAGTCATAAAACCCCTTAAGGACCAGAGCCTTTTTTTCCATTCGGACCACTGCAGCTTTCACGGTTTATTGCTCAGTCATACAACCTACCACCTAAATGAATTTTACCTCCTTTTCTTGTCACTAATACAGCTTTCTTTTGGTGCTATTAGACTGCTGCTGCGAGTTTTACTTTTTATTATATTCATCAAAAAAGACATGAATTTTGTCAAAAAAATGACTTTTTTAACTTTCTGTGCTGACATTTTTCAAATAAAGTAAAATTTCCTATACATTTGAGCGCGAAAGTTATTCTGCTACATGTCTTTGATAAAAAAAAAAAAACCATTCAGTGTATATTTATTGGATTGGGTAAAAGTTATAGCGTTTACAAACTATGGTGCAAAAAGTGAATTTTACCATTTTCAAGCATCTCTGACTTTTCTGCGCACCTGTCAGGTTTTATGAGGGGCTAAAATTCCAGGATAGTACAAATACCCCCCAAATGACCCCATTTTGGAAAGAAGACATCCCAAAGTATTCAGTGAGAGGCATGGTGAGTTCATTGAAGATTTTATTTTTTGTCACAAGTTAGCGGAAAATGACACTTTGTGACAGAAAAAAAAAAAAAAAAAAGTTTCCATTTCTTCTAACTTGCGACAAAAAAAAATGAAATCTGCCACGGACTCACTATGCTCCTCTCTGAATACCTTGAAGTGTCTACTTTCCAAAATGGGGTCATTTGTGGGGTGTGCTCACTGTCCTGGCATTTTGGGGGGTGCCTAATTGTAAGCACCCCTGTAAAGCCTAAAGATGCTCATTGGACTTTGGGCCCCTTAGCGCAGTTAGGCTGCAAAAAAGTGCCACACATGTGGTATTGCCGTACTCAGGAGAAGTAGTATAATGTGTTTTGGGGTGTATTTTTACACATACCCATGCTGGGTGGGAGAAATATCTCCGTAAATGACAATTTTTTTTATTTTTTTTACACACAATTGTCAATTTATAGAGATATTTCTCCCACTCAGCATGGGTATGTGGAAAAATACACCCCAAAACACATTATACTACTTCTCCTGAGTACGGCGATACCACATGTGTGGCACTTTTTTGCACCCTAACTGCGCTAAGGGGCCCAAAGTCCAATGAGTACCTTTAGGATTTCACAGGTCATTTTGAGAAATTTCGTTTCAAGACTGCTCCTCACGGTTTAGGGCCCCTAAAATGCCAGGACATTATAGGAATCCCACAAATTACCCCATTTTAGAAAGAAGACACCCCAAGGTATTCCATTAGGAGTATGGTGAGTTCATAGAAGATTTTTTTTTTTTGTCACAAGTTAGCGGAAATTGATTTTAATTGTTTTTTTTCACAAAGTGTCATTTTCCGCTAACTTGTGACAAAAATAAAATCTTCTATGAACTCACCATACTCCTAACGGAATACCTTGGGGTGTCTTCTTTCTAAAATGGGGTCATTTGTGGGGTTCCTATACTGCCCTGGCATTTTAGGGGCCCTAAACCGTGAGGAGTAGTCTTGAAACCAAATGTCGCAAAATGACCTGTGAAATCCTAAAGGTACTCATTGGACTTTGGGCCCCTTAGCGCACTTAGGGTGCAAAAAAGTGCCACACATGTGGTACCGCCGTACTCAGGAGAAGTAGTATAATGTGTTTTGGGGTGTATTTTTACACATACAGATGCTATGTGGGAGAAATATCTCTGTAAATGACAATTATTTGATTTTTTTTACACACAATTGTCCATTTACAGAGAGATTTCTCCCACCCAGCATGGGTATGTATAAAAATACACCCCAAAACACATTATACTACTTCTTCTGAGTACGACGATACCACATGTGTGACACTTTTTTGCAACCTAGGTGCGCTAAGGGGCCTAACGTCCTATTCACAGGTCATTTTGAGGCATTTGGATTCTAGACTACTCCTCACGGTTTAGGGCCCCTAAAATGCCAGGGCAGTATAGGAACCCCACAAGTGACCCCATTTTAGAAAGACGACACCCAAAGGTATTCCGTTAGGGGTATGGTGAGTTCATAGAAGATTTTATTTTTTGTCACAAGTTAGTGAAAAATGACACTTTGTGAAAAAAACAATAAAAATCCAATTTCCGCTAACTTTTGACAAAAAATAAAATCTTCTATGAACTCATCATACACCTAACAGAATACCTTGGGGTGTCTTCTTTCTAGAATGGGGTCATTTGTGGGGTTCCAATACTGCCCTGGCATTTTAGGGGCCCTAAACCGTGAGGAGTAGTCTTGAACCCAAATGTCTCAAAATGACCTGTGAAATCCTAAAGGTACTCATTGGACTTTGGGCCCCTTAGCACAGTTAGGCTGCAAAAAAGTGTCACACATGTGGTATCGCCGTACTCAGAAGAAGTAGTATAATGTGTTTTGTGGTGTATTTTTACATATAACCATGCTGGGTGGGAGAAATATCTCTGTAAATGACACATTTTTGATTTTTTTTTACACACAATTGTCCATTTACAGAGAGATTTCTCCCACCCAGCATGGGTATGTGTAAAAATACACCACAAAACACATTATACTACTTCTCCTGAGTATGGCGATACTACATGTGTGACACTTTTTTGCAGCCTAGGTGCGCTAAGGGGCCCAACGTCCTATTCACAGGTCATTTTGAGGCATTTGTTTTCTAGACTACTCCCCACGGTTTAGGGCCCCTAAAATGCCAGGGCAGTATAGGAACCCCACAAGTGACCCCATTTTAGAAAGAAGACACCCCAAGGTATTCCGTTAGGGGTATGGTGAGTTCATAGAAGATTTTATTTTTTGTCACAAGTTAGTGAAAAATGACACTTTGTGAAAAAAAAAAAAAAATCCAATTTCCGCTAACTTTTGACAAAAAATAAAATCTTCTATGAACTCATCATACACCTAACAGAATACCTTGGGGTGTCTTCTTTCTAAAATGGGGTCACTTGTGGGGTTCCTATACTGCCCTGGCATTTTACGGGCCCAAAACTGTGAGTAGTCTGGAAACCAAATTTCTCAAAATGACTGTTCAGGGGTATAAGCATCTGCAAATTTTGATGACAGGTGGTCTATGAGGGGGCAAATTTTGTGGAAACGGTCATAAGCAGGGTGGCCTCTTAGATGACAGGATGTATTGGGCCTGATCTGATGGATAGGAGTGCTAGGGGGGTGACAGGAGGTGATTGATGGGTGTCTCAGGGGGCGGTTAGAGGGGAAAATAGATGCAATCAATGCACTGGGGAGGTGATCGGAAGGGGGTCTGAGGAAGATCTGAGGGTTTGGCCGAGTGATCAGGAGCCCACACGGGGCAAATTAGGGCCTGATCTGATGGGTAGGTGTGCTAGGGGGTGACAGGAGGTGATTTATGGGTGTCTCAAGGTGTGATTAGAGGGGGGAAATAGATGCAAGCAATGCACTAGCGAGGTGATCAGGGCTGGGGTCTGAGGGCGTTCTGAGGTGTGGGCGGGTGATTGGGTGCCCGCAAGGGGCAGATTAGGGTCTAATCTGATGGGTAACAGTGACAGGTGGTGATAGGGGGTGATTGATGGGTAATTAGTGGGTGTTTAGAGGAGAGAAGAGATGTAAACACTGCACTTGGGAGGTGATCTGATGTCGGATCTGCGGGCGATCTATTGGTGTGGGTGGGTGATCAGATTGCCCGCAAGGGGCAGGTTAGGGGCTGATTGATGGGTGGCAGTGACAGGGGGTGATTGATGGGTGGCAATGACAGGGGGTGATTGATGGGTGATTGACAGGTGATCAGTGGGTTATTACAGGGAATAACAGATGTAAATATTGCACTGGCGAATTGATAAGGCGGGGGTCTGAGGGCAATCTGAGCGTGTGGGCGGGTGATTGGGTGCCCGCAAGGGTCTAATCTGATGGGTAACAGTGACAGGTGGTGATAGGGGGTGATTGATGGGTGATTGATGGGTAATTAGTGGGTGTTTAGAGGAGAGAATAGATGTAAACAATGGATTTGGGAGGTGATCTGATGTCGGATCTGCGGGCGATCTATTGGTGTGGGTGGGTGATCAGATTGCCCACAAGGGGCAGGTTAGGGGCTGATTGATGGGTGGCAGTGACAGGGGGTGATTGACAGGTGATCAGTGGGTTATTACAGGGAAGAACGGATGTAAATAATGCACTGGCGAATCGATAAGGGGGGGTTTGAGGGCAATCTGAGCGTGTGGGCGGGTGATTGGGTGCCCGCAAGGGTCTAATCTGATGGGTAAAAGTGACAGGTGGTGATAGGGGGTGATTGATGGGTGATTGATGGGTAATTAGTGGGTGTTTAGAGGAGAGAATAGATGTAAACAATGGATTTGGGAGGTGATCTGATGTCGGATCTGCGGGCGATCTATTGGTGTGGGTGGGTGATCAGATTGCCCGCAAGGGGCAGGTTAGTGGCTGATTGATGGGTGGCAGTGACAGGGGGTGATTGACGGGTGATTGACAGGTGATTGACAGGTGATTGACAGGTGATCAGGGGGGATAGATGCATACAGTACACAGGGGGGGTGAGGGTCTGGGGGGGTCTGGGGAGAATCTGAGGGGTGGGGGGGTGATCAGGAGGGAGCAGGGGGCAGTTTAGGGACTAAAAAAAAAAATAGCGTTGACAGATAGTGGCAGGGAGTGATTGATGGGTGATTAGGGGGGTGATTGTGTGCAAACGGTGGTCTGGGGGGTGAGCAGGGGGGGGTCTGAGGGGTACTGTGGGCGATCAGGGGGCAGGGGGGGCAGATCAGTGTGTTTGGGTGCAGACTAGGGTGGCTGCAGCCTACCCTGGTGGTCCCTCGGACACTGGGACCACCAGGGCAGGAGGCAGCCTGTATAATACACTTTGTAAACATTACAAAGCGTATTATACGCTTCCTATCCGGCGATCGTTGGGTTAACAACCCGCCGGCGCTTCCGATTGGCCGGCGGGTTGACGTCGCGGGTAGGCGGAGCCTATTGCCGGCGGATGCGCGCGCATCCCAGCGCGCGATCCCCGGCCAGAGAGTGCCCCAGGACCTGACGCCAATCTGCGTTACGTGGTCCTGGGGCTGCCACTTTGCCGCCGCCAATATGAAGTAGGCGGTCGGCAAGTGGTTAAGGAGCACAAAGGATGACTTTACCCCTCCCATGGCTGTAGGCTTGTGGACCGCAGGGCTGCGTTCACTGAGGAGCACATGGGACAACGTCACTCCTCCAATTGCTGCAGGCTTGTTGACAGCAGGGCTGCATGCACTGAGGTGCTTACGGGATGCATATCATGCCGTTCAGCCAATCGCAACAGCACCATGATGAACATGTAGACCGTGGTGCTGGATTATTACTAGTGTAATTCATGTTTTTCCTAATCACAATTGTCAGCCTGCAGAATTTTTGTTTAGTTTGCGATTTTTATCCTTTGTACTTTTTTGGAGAGGATTGGCATGGCTGTAGGGGAGGAGGAGGCCATACTTGGGGGTATATTTAAATGATTTTAAAGATACCCCTGAGTTCCGCTCTGCAGGTTTCCACAATTTGTGATCTACGTCACCACTCCCAGAGCTGCAGACTTGTTGACCGCAGCGCTGCTTTCACTGAGGGGCACATGGTATGATGTCATCCTCCTATGTCTGCCGGCTTGTTCACCACAGGCCTGCATGAACTGAGGGGCACACGGTATGATGTCACCCTCCCAGGGCTGCAGGGTTGTTGACTGCAGGGCTGCGTTCACTGAGGGGCACACTTTATGATTTCACCCTCCCAGGACTGCCGGCTTGTTGACCACAAGGCTGGAAAAACTGAGGAGCACACGGTATGATTTCACCCTCCCAGGGCTGCAGGCTTGTTGACAGTAGTGCTGCATTCACTAAGGGGCACACGGTATGATGTTAACCACAGAGCTGCATGCACTGAGGGTCACAAAGGATGCCGTTACACCTCCCAGGGGTGCAGGCACGTTGACCGCAGGGCTGCGTGCAGAGGAGCACATGGTATGATGTCATCCTCCCAGGTCGGCAGGCTTGTTGACCGCAGGCCTGCATGATATGATGGGAACACGGTATGATGTCACCCTCCCAGGGCTGCAGGCTTGTTGACCGCAGGGCTGCGTCCACTGAGGGGCACACGGTATGATGTTGACCGCATTTCTGCATGCACTGAGAGGCAAAAAAATGATGTTACTCCTCCCAGGGCTGCAGGCTTGTTGACCACAAGGCTGCATGCACTGAGAGGCACACGGTATGATGTCACCTTCCAAGGGCTGCAGGCTTGTTGAACGCAGGGATGCGTGCACTTAGGGGCACATGGTATGATATCACCCTCCCAGAGCTGCAGGCTTGTTGAACGCAGGGCTGCATGCTCTAAGGAGCACACAGGATAACGTTACTCCTCCCATGGCTGTAGGCTTGTGGACCGCAGGGCTGTTGTACGTAGGGATGCGTGCACTTAGGGGCACACGGTGTGATATCACACTACTGGAGCTGCAGGGTTGTTGACCACAGGGCTGCATGCATTAAGGAGCACAAAGGATGACTTTACCCCTCCCATGGCTGTAGGCTTGTGGACCGCAGGGCTGTTGTACGTAGGGATGCGTGCACTTAGGGGCACACGGTATGATATCACCCTACTGGAGCTGCAGGCTTGTTGACCACAGGGCTGCATGCATTAAGGAGCACAAAGGATGACTTTACTCCTCCAATGGCTTTAGGCTTGTGGACCGCAGGGCTGCGTTCACTGAGGAGCACATGGGACAACGTCACTCCTCCAATTGCTGCAGGCTTATTGACAGCAGGGCTGCATGCACTGAGGTGCTTACGGGATGCGTATTATGCCGTTCAGCCAATTGCAACAGCACCATGATGAACATGTAGACCGTGGTGCTGGTTTATTACTAGAGTAATTCATGTTTTCCCCTAATCACAATTGTCAGCCTGCAGAATTTTTGTTTGGTTTGCAATTTTTATCCTTTGTACCTTTTTGGAGAGGATTGGCATGGCTGTAGGGGAGGAGGAGGCCATACTTAGGGGTATATTTACATCATTTTA
Organism: Hyperolius riggenbachi; assembly: GCF_040937935.1. NCBI lineage: Eukaryota > Metazoa > Chordata > Amphibia > Anura > Hyperoliidae > Hyperolius > Hyperolius riggenbachi. The sequence continues at coordinate 563,356,978 of NC_090646.1, forward strand.
AATATACCCCTGAGTTCAGCTCTGCAGGTTGCCACAATTTGTGTTCTACATCACCCCTCCCAGGGCTGCAGACTTGTTGACCGCAGGGCTGCTTTCACTGAGGGGCACATGGTATGATGTCATCCTCCCATGTCTGCAGGCTTCTTGACCACAGGCCTGCATGAACTGAGGGGCACACGGTATGATAACATCCTACCAGAGTTGAAGGGTTGTTGACTGCAGGGATGCATTCACTGAGGGGCACACTTTATGATTTCACCCTCCCAGGACTGCCGGCTTATTGACCACAAGGCTGGAAGAACTGAGGAGCACACGGTATGATTTCACCCTCCCAGGGCTGCAGGCTTGTTGACAGTAGTGCTGCATTCACTAAGGGGCACACGGTATGATGTTAACCACAGAGCTGCATGCACTGAGGATCACAAAGGATGCCGTTACACCTCCCAGGGCTGCAGGCACGTTGACCGCAGGGCTGCGTGCAGTGAGGAGCACATGGTATGATGTCATCCTCCCAGGTCGCCAGGCTTGTTGACCGCAGGCCTGCATGATTTGATGGGAACACGGTATGATGTCACCCTCCCAGGGCTGCAGGCTTGTTGACCGCAGGGCTGCGTCCACTGAGGGGCACACGGTATGATGTTGACCGCACTTCTGCATGTACTGAGAGGCACAAAAAATGATGTTACTCCTCCCAGGGCTGCAGGCTTGTTGACCGCAGGGCTGCATGCACTGAGAGGCACACGGTATGATGTCACCTTCCAAGGGCTGCAGGCTTGTTGAACGCAGGGATGCGTGCACTTAGGGGCACATGGTATGATATCACCCTCCCAGAGCTGCAGGCTTGTTGAACGCAGGGCTGCATGCTCTAAGGAGCTGACGGGATAACGTTACCCCTCCCATGGCTGTAGGCTTGTGGACCGCAGGGCTGCGTTCACGGAGGAGCACATGGGACAACGTCACTCCTCCAATGGCTGCAGGCTTCACTGAGGTGCTTACGGGACGCGTATCATGCCGTTCAGCCAATTGCAACAGCACCATGATGAACATGTAGACCGTGGTGCTGGTTTATTACTAGAGTAATTCATGTTTTTCCTAATCACAATTGTCAGCCTGCAGAATTTTTGTTTAGTTTGCGATTTTTATCCTTTTTACTTTTTTGGAGAGGATTGGCATGGCTGTAGGGGAGGAGGAGGCCATACTTAGGGGTATATTTAAATCATTTTAAAGATACCCCTGAGTTCAGCTCTGCAGGTTGCCACAATTTGTGATCTACGTCACCCCTCCTAGAGCTGCAGACTTGTTGACCGCAGCGCTGCTTTCACTGAGGGGCACATGGTATAATGTCATCCTCCCATGTCTGCAGGCTTGTTGACCACAGGCCTGCATGAACTGAGGGGCACACGGTATGATGTCACCCTCCCAGGGCTGCAGGCTTGTTGACCGCAGAGCTGCATGCACTGAGGGGCACACGTTATGATGTCACCCTCCCAGGGCTGCAGGCTTGTTGTACGTAGGGATGTGTGCACTTAGGGGCACACGGTATGATATCACCCTACTGGAGCTGCAGGCTTGTTGACCGCAGGGCTGCACACTGGCGTATCCAGACCGGGGTTCTGGGTGTATGGAACACCCCCCTGGGACTCCTGTCCCTTTAAAAAAAATTCCCTGAAATCGCTGAAGCGGCGAGCTGGTAAAGGCTTGCCTCCTGCAGGGATTGTGGGAAAAACTCAGCTCTTTCACTATTGTAAAGACTGCATGTAGACAGCTACAAAAGGTATTTCACAGGTTGAAAAGTTTTGACAGTCCCTAAACTCCAGGAGGGCTGCCTGCAGCTTGTGTGAGAGGCTTTTTTGGCTGGCAGGGACAGGAGACACATGCAAGTAGCCTGTGTGATGGGGGACTGCAATACAGATACTCTCTCTGCATTCTCTCTGCATTCTCTATTGTTTTCCTCCTTCCCCTAGTGCTGGCTGGAAGGGGGGCAATCTCCCCCCAGGCAGCCTTTCATTCAGAGATTTGTGTCTGGTGTATTCAGGTGAAACACTAGGCTAGCTGATAAAAATGCAATCAGAGGGCAGGCAAGCTGGTAAATATACACAGCATAATGCAGAGCTTGCCTGGAGGGTCTGTGGGCAAACATCTGTCTGGTCTCTCCTCATTGTTATAATGACTGCATGTGTGGATAAGGTGTTAAGGTAAATGGTATCATCCTGATTTAAAACTTCTTGGTGAAAAGTTTTTGACAGTCCCGAGACTCCAGGAGGGCTGCTTTCTGCAATACAGATAAGCTCTCTGCTCCATCTCAGGCTATTCTCAGTCTCTCTCCACTCCTCACTGGGCTAATGCATGCCAAAATCACAATAGCAGTTGCTAGCAATTAGTGAGTGCAATTTTGTGAAGCGATTTTCAGAGCGATTTCTGAATGAATTGCTCAAAAAAATGCTACATGCAATATACCTGCGATTTTGAAAAAATCACAACGCTGCTGTGAGAACACGCTCATAGGGTAACATTAGCCAAGCGCTTTTCAAATCACTGTCGATTTGAAAAACGCTCAGAAGCCCTCTTGGTGTGCACCAGCCCTCCCTCATTCACCTTTGTTTCCCTCTTCCCCTAGTGCTGGCTGGCTGTGTCTTCTTGCCATACAGGAAAGCTAAATAAAAGTGCAATCCTGGTGAGGCAAATTATTATTATTTAGTATTTATATAGCGCCGCCATCTTCCGAAGATGCATATAACCCTGCATCATATGGCTATCGCTTGCGCTATGTGACACTGTGGCATATTCCACTGAATTGTCCAAACTAAGTCTATCTGCCGTTTCTCTCTCGGGGAGTTGTTCCATCGCTGTCCCCCGTTCAAATTTGCTGCTACCAGAAGCCCTCAGAAACACTCGTGTCCTTGAGTACTTCCAAAGATAGGCAGCTCCGTAATACGCCAGCGCACTTTTGTGCATGGGCAGTATGGAGCCACCTGTCTTCGGAAGCACTCGGGGACATAAGTGCTTCCGGACCTTTCAGGAATCCCCCCCTTAAAAATCCTGCGTTTGCCCCTGCTGCATGCATTAAAGGGGAACTTCAGCCTAAACAAACATACTGTTATTAAGTTACATTAGTTATGTTAATTAGAATAGATAGGTAATATAATCTTTTACCCACCCTGTTTTAAAAGAACAGGCAAATGTTTGTGATTCATGGGGGCTGTCATCTTTGTCATGGGGGCAGCCATCTTTTTGGTTGAAAGAAGGTGACAGGGAGCATGAGACACAGTTCCAACTGTCCTGTGTCCTGATAACCCCTCCCAGCTGCACACACTAGGCTTCAAATGTCAAATTCAAGATGTAAAAAAAAAAAAATTGAACCAAAACAGCAGAACGAGAACATCATCAGAAATCCCATCATGCTTTGCACAGCATAAGGGGAAAACTGCCCGGGCAGTTTGCTTCTGTGCAGCTAAAAATGAGGCTTCTATAAGAGAAACAAAGTTCTGATGCTGTGAAACTGTTAAAGAAACATCAGGCATTTTTAGTGCTGCCGAGTCGATTTTTAGTCTGGTGGTTCACTTTAACCACTTGCCGCCCGCGCACTCATACCGCGCGTCGGCAAAGGGGAAGCTGCAGGACCAGCCGGCTGCAGGCTAATTAATCAGGAAGTAGCCGCTCGCTACTTCCTGTCAATTTACGGCGGGGGGCTCCGTGAATAGCCTGCGGGCCGCCGATCGCGGCTCGCAGGCTAAATGTAAACACAAGCGGAAATAATCCGCTTTGTTTACATTGTACGGCGCTGCTGCCCAGCAGCGCCGTAAGGCAGATCGACGATCCCCGGCCAATCAGCGGCCGGGGATCGCCGCCATGTGACAGGGGACGTCCTGTCACAGGCTGCACAGGACGGTTAGCGTCCTGTGCAGCCCCGATCACCAGGTGGCCAGGTAGGAGAGGGGGAAGCGGAATTTCGCCGCGGAGGGGGGCTTTGAGGTGCCCCCCCCGCAACAATACAGCCAGCAGGAGCGATCAGACCCCCCCTTCACATCATCCCCATAGGGGGGAGAAAAGGGGGGGCGATCTGATCGCTCTGCCTGCACCCTGAACTGTGCTGGGGGCTGCACAGCCCACCCAGCACAGATCAGCTAAAACAGCGCTGGTCCTTAAGGGGGGGTAAAGGTGGGTCCTCAAGTGGTTAAGGAGCACAAAGGATAACTTTACCCCTCCCATGGCTGTAGTCTTGTGGACCGCAGGGCTGCGTTTACTGAGGAGCACATGGGACAACGTCACTCCTCCAATTGCTGCAGGCTTGTTGACAGCAGGGCTGAGGTGCTTACGGGATGCATATCATGCCGTTCAGCCAATTGCAACAGCACCATGATGAACATGTAGACCATGGTGCTGGATTATTACTAGAGTAATTCATGTTTTCCCTAATCACAATTGTCAGCCTGCAGAATTTTTGTTCGGTTTGCGATTTTTATCCTTTGTACTTTTTTGGAGAGGATTGGCATGGCTGTAGGGGAGGAGGAGGCCATACTTAGGGGTATATTTAAATCATTTTAAATATACCCCTGAGTTCAGCTCTGCAGGTTGCCACAATTTGAGATCTACGTCACCCCTCCCAGAGCTGCAGACTTGTTGACCGCAGGGCTGCTTTCACTGAGGGGCACATGGTATGATGTCATCCTCCCATGTCTGCAGGCTTCTTGACCACAGGCCTGCATTGACTGAGGGGCACACGGTATGATAACATCCTCCCAGTGCTGAAGGGTTGTTGACCGCAGAGCTGCATGCACTGAGGGGCACACTTTATGATGTCACCCTCCCAGGACTGTCGGCTTGTTGACCTCAAAGGCTGGAAGAACTGAGGAGCACACGGTATGATTTCACCCTCCCAGGGCTGCAGGCTTGTTGACAGTAGTGCAGCATTCACTAAGGGGCACACGGTATGATGTTAACCACAGAGCTGCATGCACTGAGGATCACAAAGGATGCCGTTACACCTCCCAGGGCTGCAGGCACGTTGACCGCAGGGCTGCGTGCACTGAGGAGCACATGGTATGATGTCATCCTCCCAGGTCGGCAGGCTTGTTGACCGCACGCCTGCATGATATGATGGGAACACGGTATGATGTCACCCTCCCAGAGCTACAGGCTTGTTGACCGCAGGGCTGCGTCCACTGAGGGGCACACGGTATGATGTTGACCACATTTCTGCATGCACTGAGAGGCACAAAAAATGATGTTACTCCTTCCAGGGCTGCAGGCTTTTTGACCGCAGGGCTGCATGCACTGAGAGGCACACGGTATGATGTCACCTTCCAGGGGCTGCAGGCTTGTTGAACGCAGGGATGCGTGCACTTAGGGGCACATGGTATGATATCACCCTCCCAGAGCTGCAGGCTTGTTGAACGCAGGGCTGCATGCTCTAAGGAGCACACGGGATAACATTACTCCTCCCTTGGCTGTAGGCTTGTGGACCGCAGGGCTGCGTTCACGGAGGAGCACATGGGACAACGTCACTCCTCCAATGGCTGCAGGCTTCACTGAGGTGCTTACGGTACGCGTATCATGCCGTTCAGCCAATTGCAACAGCACCATGATGAACATGTAGACCGTGGTGCTGGTTTATTACGAGATTAATTCATGTTTTTCCTAATCACAATTGTCAGCCTGCAGAATTTTTGTTTGGTTTGCGATTTTTATCCTTTGTACTTTTTTGGAGAGGATTGGCATGGCTGTAGGGGAGGAGGAGGCCATACTTAGGGGTATATTTAAATCATTTTAAATATACCCCTGAGTTCAGCTCTGCAGGTTGCCACAATTTGTGATCTACGTCACCCCTCCCAGAGCTGCAGACTTGTTAACCGCAGCGCTGCTTTCACTGAGGGGTACATGGTATGATGTCATCCTCCCATGTCTGCAGGCTTGTTGACCACAGGCCTGCATGAACTGAGGGGCACACGGTATGATGTCACCCTCCCAAGGCTGCAGGCTTGTTGACCGCAGAGCTGCATGCACTGAGGGGCACACGGTATGATGTTACCCTCCCAGGGCTGCAGGCTTGTTGTACGTAGGGATGCGTGCACTTAGGGGCACACGGTATGATATCACCCTACTGGAGCTGCAGGCTTGTTGACCGCAGGGCTGCATGCATGAAGGAGCACAAAGGATGACTTTACCCCTCCCATGGCTGTAGGCTTATGGACCGCAGGACTAGGTTCACTGAGGAGCACATGGGACAACGTCACTCTTCCAATGGCTGCAGGCTTGTTGACAGCAGGGCTGCATGCACTGAGGTGCTTACGGGACGCATATCATGCCGTTCAGCCAATTGCAACAGCACCATGATGAACATGTCGACTGTGGTGCTGGTTTATTACTAGAGTAATTCATGTTTTCCCTAATCACAATTGTCAGCCTGCAGAATTTTTGTTTGGTTTGCGATTTTTATCCTTCGTACTTTTTTGGAGAGGATTGGCATAACTGTAGGTGAGGAGGAGGCCATACTTAGGGGTATATTTAAATCATTTTAAATATACCCCTGAGTTCAGCTCTGCAGGTTGCCACAATTTGTGATCTACATCACACCTCCCAGAGCTGCAGACTTGTTGACCGCAGTGCTGCTTTCACTGAGGGGCACATGGTATGATGTCATCCTCCCATGTCTGCAGGCTTCTTGACCACAGGCCTGCTTGAACTGAGGGGCACACGGTATGATAACATCCTCCCAGTGCTGAAGGGTTGTTGACTGCAGGGCTGCGTTCACTGAGGGGCACACTTTATGATTTCACCCTCCCATGACTGCCGGCTTGTTGACCACAAGGCTGGAAGAACTGAGGAGCACACAGTATGATTTCACCCTCCCAGGGCTGCAGGCTTCTTGACAGTAGTGCTGCATTCACTAAGGGGCACACGGTATGATGTTAACCACAGAGCTGCATGCACTGAGAGTCACAAAGGATGCCGTTACACCTCCCAGGGCTGCAGGCACGTTGACCGCAGGGCTGCGTGCACTGAGGAGCACATGGTATGATGTCAGCCTCCCAGGTCGGCAGGCTTGTTGACCGCAGGCCTGCATGATATGATGGGAACACGGTATGATGTCACCCTCCCAGGGCTGCAGGCTTGTTAACCGCAGGGCTGCGTCCACTGAGGGGCACACGGTATGATGTTGACCGCATTTCTGCATGCACTGAGAGGCACAAAAAATGATGTTACTCCTCCCAGGGCTGCAGGCTTTTTGACCGCAGGGCTGCATGCACTGAGAGGCACACGGTATGATGTCACCTTCCAAGGGCTGCAGGCTTGTTGAACGCAGGGATGCGTGCACTTAGGGGCACATGGTATGATATCACCCTCCCAGAGCTGCAAGCTTGTTGAACGCAGGGCTGCATGCACTGAGGGGCACACGGTATGATGTCACCCTCCCAGGGCTGCAGGCATGTTGTACGTAGGGATGCGTGCACTTAGGGGCACACGGTATGATATCACCCTACTGGAGCTGCAGGCTTGTTGACCGCAGGGCTGCATGCATTAAGGAGCACAAAGGATGACTTTACCCCTCCCATGGCTGTAGGCTTGTGGCCTGCAGGGCTGCGTTCACTGAGGAGCACATGGGACAACGTTACTCCTCCAATTGCTGCAGGCTTGTTGACAGCAGGGCTGCATGCACTGAGGTGCTTACGGGACGCATATCATGCCGTTCAGCCAATTGCAACAGCACCATGATGATCATGTAGACCGTGGTGCTGGTTTATTACTAGAGTAATTCATGTTTTTCCTAATCACAGTTGTCAGCCTGCAGAATTTTTGTTTGGTTTGCGATTTTTATCCTTTGTACTTTTTTGGAGAGGATTGGCATGGCTGTAGGGGAGGAGGAGGCCATACTTAGGGGTATATTTAAATATACCCCTGAGTTCAGCTCTGCAGGTTGCTACAATTTGTGTTCTACATCACCCCTCCTAGAGCTGCAGACTTGTTGACCGCAGGGCTGCTTTCACTGAGGGGTACATGGTATGATGTCATCCCCCCATGTCTGCAGGCTTCTTGACCACAGGCCTGCATGAACTGAGGGGCACACGGTATGATAACATCCTCCCAGTGCTGAAGGGTTGCTGACTGCAGGGCTGCGTTCACTGAGGGGCACACTTTATGATTTCACCTCAGGACTGCGGGCTTGTTGACCACAAGGCTGGAAGAACTGAGGAGCACACGGTATGATTTCACCCTCCCAGGGCTGCAAGCTTGTTGACAGTAGTGCTGCATTCACTAAGGGGCACACGGTATGATGTTAACCACAGAGCTGCATGCACTGAGGATCACAAAGGAAGCCGTTACACCTTCCAGGGCTGCAGGCACGTTGACCGCAGGGCTGCGTGCACTGAGGAGCACATGGTATGATGTCATCCTCCCAGGTCGGCAGGCTTTTTGACCGCAGGCCTGCATGATATGATGGGAACACGGTATGATGTCACCCTCCCAGGGCTGCAGGCTTGTTGACCGCAGGGCTGCGTCCACTAAGGGGCACACGGTATGATGTTGACCGCATTTCTGCATGCACTGAGAGGCACAAAAAATGATGTTACTCTTCCCAGGGCTGCAGGCTTTTTGACCGCAGGGCTGCATGCACTGAGGGGCACACGGTATGATGTCACCTTCCAAGGGCTGCAGGCTTGTTGAACGCAGGAATGTGTGCACTTAGGGGCAGACGGGATAACGTTACCCCTCCGATGGCTGTAGGCTTGTGGACCGCAGGGCTGCGTTCACGGAGGAGCACATGGGACAACGTCACTCCTCCATTGGCTGCAGGCTTCACTGAGGTGCTTACGGGACGCGTATCATGCCGTTTAGCCAATTGCAACAGCACCATGATGAACATGTAGACCGTGGTGCTGGTTTATTACTAGAGTAATTCATGTTTTTCCTAATCACAATTGTCAGCCTGCAGAATTTTTGTTTGGTTTGCGATTTTTATCCTTTGTACTTTTTTGGAGAGGATTGGCATGGCTGTAGGGGAGGAGGAGGCCATACTTAGGGGTATATTTAAATCATTTTAAATATACCCCTGAGTTCAGCTCTGCAGGTTGCCACAATTTGAGATCTACGTCACCCCTCCCAGAGCTGCAGACTTGTTGACCGCAGGGCTGCTTTCACTGAGGGGCACATGGTATGATGTCATCCTCCCATGTCTGCAGGCTTCTTGACCACAGGCCTGCATTGACTGAGGGGCACACGGTATGATAACATCCTCCCAGTGCTGAAGGGTTGTTGACCGCAGAGCTGCATGCACTGAGGGGCACACTTTATGATGTCACCCTCCCAGGACTGCCGGCTTGTTGACCACAAGGCTGGAAGAACTGAGGAGCACACGGTATGAGTTCACCCTCCCAGGGCTGCAGGCTTGTTGACAGTAGTGCTGCATTCACTAAGGGGCACACGGTATGATGTTAACCACAGAGCTGCATGCACTGAGGATCACAAAGGATGCCGTTACACCTCCCAGGGCTGCAGGCACGTTGACCGCAGGGCTGCGTGCACTGAGGAGCACATGGTATGATGTCATCCTCCCAGGTCGGCAGGCTTGTTGACCGCACGCCTGCATGATATGATGGGAACACGGTATGATGTCACCCTCCCAGAGCTGCAGGCTTGTTGACCGCAGGGCTGCGTCCACTGAGGGGCACCCGGTATGATGTTGACCACATTTCTGCATGCACTGAGAGGCACAAAAAATGATGTTACTCCTTCCAGGGCTGCAGGCTTTTTGACCGCAGGGCTGCATGCACTGAGAGGCACACGGTATGATGTCACCTTCCAGGGGCTGCAGGCTTGTTGAACGCAGGGATGCGTGCACTTAGGGGCACATGGTATGATATCACCCTCCCAGAGCTGCAGGCTTGTTGAACGCAGGGCTGCATGCTCTAAGGAGCACACGGGATAACATTACTCCTCCCTTGGCTGTAGGCTTGTGGACCGCAGGGCTGCGTTCACGGAGGAGCACATGGGACAACGTCACTCCTCCAATGGCTGCAGGCTTCACTGAGGTGCTTACGGTACGCGTATCATGCCGTTCAGCCAATTGCAACAGCACCATGATGAACATGTAGACCGTGGTGCTGGTTTATTACGAGATTAATTCATGTTTTTCCTAATCACAATTGTCAGCCTGCAGAATTTTTGTTTGGTTTGCGATTTTTATCCTTTGTACTTTTTTGGAGAGGATTGGCATGGCTGTAGGGGAGGAGGAGGCCATACTTAGGGGTATATTTAAATCATTTTAAATATACCCCTGAGTTCAGCTCTGCAGGTTGCCACAATTTGTGATCTACGTCACCCCTCCTAGAGCTGCAGACTTGTTGACCGCAGCGCTGCTTTCACTGAGGGGCACATGGTATGATGTCATCCTCCCATGTCTGCAGGCTTGTTGACCACAGGCCTGCATGAACTGAGGGGCACACGGTATGATGTCACCCTCCCAGAGCTGCAGGCTTGTTGACCGCAGAGCTGCATGCACTGAGGGGCACACGTTATGATGTCACCCTCCCAGGGCTGCAGGCTTGTTGTACGTAGGAATGTGTGCACTTAGGGGCACACGGTATGATATCACCCTACTGGAGCTGCAGGCTTGTTGACCGCAGGGTTGCATGCATTAAAGGGGAACTTCAGCCTAAACAAACATACTGTTATTAAGTTACATTAGTTATGTTAATTAGAATAGATAGGTAATATAATCTTTTACCCACCCTGTTTTAAAAGAACAGGCAAATGTTTGTGATTCATGGGGGCTGTCATCTTTGTCATGGGGGCAGCCATCTTTTTGGTTGTAAGAAGGTGACAGGGAGCATGAGACACAGTTCCAACTGTCCTGTGTCCTGATAACCCCTCCCAGCTGCACACACTAGGCTTCAAATGTCAAATTCAAAATGTAAAAAAAAAAAATTGAACCAAAACAGCAGAACGAGAACATCATCAGAAATCCCATCATGCTTTGCACAGCATAAGGGGAAAACTGCCCGGGCAGTTTTCTTCTGTGCAGCTAAAAATGAGGCTTCTATAAGAGAAACAAAGTTCTGATGCTGTGAAACTGTTAAAGAAACATCAGGCATTTTCAGTGCTGCCGAGTTGATTTTTAGTCTGGTGGTTCACTTTAACCACTTGCCGACCGCGCACACATAGCGCGCGTCGGCAAAGGGGAAGCTGCAGGACCAGCCGGCTGCAGGCTAATTAATCAGGAAGTAGCCGCTCGCGCGAGTGGCTGCTTCCTGTCAATTTACGGCGGGGGGCTCCGTGAATAGCCTGTGGGCCGCCGATCGCGGCTCGCAGGCTAAATGTAAACACAAGCGGAAATAATCCGCTTTGTTTACATTGTACGGCGCTGCTGCCCAGCAGCGCCGTAACGCAGATCGGCGATCCCCGGCATGTGACGGGACGTCCTGTCACAGGCTGCACAGGACGGTTAGCGTCCTGTGCAGCCCCGATCACCAGGTGGCCAGGTAGGAGAGGGGGAAGCGGAATTTCGCCGCGGAGGGGGGCTTTGAGGTGCCCCCCCGCAACAATACAGCCAGCAGGAGCGATCAGACCCCCCCTTCACATCATCCCCATAGGGGGGAGAAAAGGGGGGCGATCTGATCGCTCTGCCTGCACCCTGAACTGTGCTGGGGGCTGCACAGCCCACCCAGCACAGATCAGCTAAAACAGCGCTGGTCCTTAAGGGGGGGTAAAGGTGGGTCCTCAAGTGGTTAAGGAGCACAAAGGATAACTTTACCCCTCCCATGGCTGTAGGCTTGTGGACCGCAGGGCTGCGTTCACTGAGGAGCACATGGGACAACGTCACTCCTCCAATTGCTGCAGGCTTGTTGACAGCAGGGCTGCATGCACTGAGGTGCTTACGGGATGCATATCATGCCGTTCAGCCAATTGCAACAGCACCATGATGAACATGTAGACCATGGTGCTGGATTATTACTAGAGTAATTCATGTTTTCCCTAATCACAATTGTCAGCCTGCAGAATTTGTGTTCGGTTTGCGATTTTTATCCTTTGTACTTTTTTGGAGAGGATTGGCATGGCTGTAGGGGAGGAGGAGGCCATACTTAGGGGTATATTTAAATCATTTTAAATATACCCCTGAGTTCAGCTCTGCAGGTTGCCACAATTTGAGATCTACGTCACCCCTCCCAGAGCTGCAGACTTGTTGACCGCAGGGCTGCTTTCACTGAGGGGCACATGGTATGATGTCATCCTCCCATGTCTGCAGGCTTCTTGACCACAGGCCTGCATTGACTGAGGGGCACACGGTATGATAACATCCTCCCAGTGCTGAAGGGTTGTTGACCGCAGAGCTGCATGCACTGAGGGGCACACTTTATGATGTCACCCTCCCAGGACTGCCGGCTTGTTGACCTCAAAGGCTGGAAGAACTGAGGAGCACACGGTATGATTTCACCCTCCCAGGGCTGCAGGCTTGTTGACAGTAGTGCTGCATTCACTAAGGGGCACACGGT